>NC_081438.1:31260559-31412911 GCF_949786415.1 Peromyscus eremicus | reverse complement strand
CCCACTCAGTGGAGAAGGCAGTGCTCGGCTGAGGCCCCTGAACCACAGACGGTGAAGACAAGTTAAAAGCCTGTGGTATCCCAGGGTCACTTTTCGGGGTCTCTTCCAGCACCCACCCAACCACAGGACCTCGCGGTCTGTGCCTTCACCAGCATTCACCTTCAAGATGGCTAACACTCAGTTTCTCCTATCTGTCTCCTCTTCCTTCAGCTCGCCTCATTCATCCATTAATTCAGTCATTCATTCAGGAAGCGCCTACTCGGCCTCAGGACACAGCTATGAATGGAAAGCATTCCCAGTCTCCCGGGGGTGAATCTGTCCGACTGTGCCCTGAAGGACGACTTTCTGTCTCCTTGCTTTTTATTTTCAAAATAAACTCCTTTGAAAGCAGTCTGGCAGTTGAACAGCTAGTGCCTGAGCCAGCCATTCTGCCTCTAGGACATCCCCGGGAGCAAAGGAAATACTCACATATGCATGTCCCTGACACGCTCAGTATTCCCGCAGCAAAGCTGTGGAGGCTTCCATGTTAGCGTTCCATTGCTAGGACAAAATACCGGAGACAGATAACTGCAGGGAAAGGCTTGTGTTGGCTCACAGCTTTAGAGCCTCCAGTCCATGGTCAGCTAGCCCTCTTGCTGGTAGGCCCATGGCGGGGCTGAAATGCTGCAGGTGAAGAGAGTTGGGAGAGGAAAGCTGCTCACATTATAGGGGCTGGGGGCTGGGAGCCAGGCAGTGGTGGCGCACGCCTTTGATCCAGCACTCAGGAGGCAGAGGCAGGCAGATCTCTGTGAGTTCGAGGCCAGCCTGGTCTACAGAGTGAGTTCCAGGACAGGCTCCAAAGTTACACAGAGAAACCCTGTCTCGAAAAACCAAAAACCAAACCAAACAAAACCAAAACAAAACAAAAAACCATGGTGGCTGGGAAGCATCCAGAGATAAAGTATCTTTCCAGACTCCGCTCCCAGTGAGCTATTTCCTCTAAGTAGGCATCTGGTCGTTTCCACCAGTTCCAAACATCTCCATCAAATTATAGACATATCAGTCTGAGGAGGTGCCTCGGTTTACAGTGTTTGTCTTACAAGCATGAGAAGTTGAGTTTGTCCTTCAGAACCCATGGAAAAGAGTCAGGTGTGTTGGTTCAAGCCTATAATCCCAGCACTGGGGAAGGAGACAAGGTGGATCCCTGAAGCTCACTAGCCGCCTTACAGCCTAGCCTGCTTGGTGTGTTCCAGGCCACTGAGAGAACCCGTCTCAAAGGAGAGTGATGGCATTTATAAGGACGACACTTAAGGTTGTCTTCTAGCCTCTACATGCATGGGCACACATGTGCACCTGCACACACACCATCATTGTCCTCGTTAACATTAGCTGTCAACTTAGAATCACCTGAAAAAGGATTTCAGTTGAGTAATGTTGTTTACCAGGTTGGTCTGTGGGCATGCCTATAAGGGATAATCTTGACTGTGTTAACTGACGTAGGAGGGCTTAGCCCACTATTGGCGGCACTGTTTCCTAGGCAGGCGGTACTGGGTTGTATAAGAAAACTAGCTGAGCATGAGCCAGTGAGCCAGAAAGCTTGAGCTCTTGCATGGACTTCCCTAAGTGCTAGACTGTGACCTGAAAGTGTAAGCCAAGGAAATGCTTCCCTCCCCAAGCTACTTCTGCTCAGTGTTCGTCACTGCCTCAGAGAGGAGACTTGAGCAAACATGAACACACACACATACACCTATGCATAAAAATCATAGACACCCTCATGAGTTAAGACACGAGTAAAGTCAGAGTCCCCGTGATTCAATCACTTCTCACGACCCGGCTGCTTTCCCAGAGCTCACCTCTGACTGTGCTGCACTGGAAACACTGTCTGAAACACATGAGCATCTTGGGGGGCACTCAAACCATAACTGTTTCCTGTGGGTGGACTGTGACTGTCGCGTATTGAAGCAGAGCAGCTGTGATGACCGGCATGCGATTGGGTCTGTGACGGTTAATGCTGTCAACCCAACAGGGTCCAGAGCCACCAGGAGTCATTCTGGGCATGTCTGCATTGAGCAGAGAGGAGCAAGCGAGCTGAGGCCCAGCATCCATCTCTCTCTGCTCCCTGACTGTGGATGCTACGTGACCAGCCGCCTTACGCTCCTGCCGCCACACTGCTGCCATGGTGGTCTACAGCTCTTCAAACAGAGCCACAGCAAATCCTCCCCTCTTAAGCTGCCTTTGTGGGGGATTTGTCACAGAAACCAGAAAAATGACAAATACGGGATCCATTAATGTTCCCTCAAGTGTGTGTAGGAAGTGGAGGGCTAAGAGACCCACATGGCTCACGAGATCCTCTTGAGGCCCTGCTGTGCCTTGATAGCTAAGACATAAATAATTGACAGGTGTAGGAACGACTCCGTGATGATGCAACTGTCCCTGAGTCAGCCATGCTGCTGTAAGGGACCCCGATAATCTCATGGGTTCACCAAGCTGGATTTGGGTGGAAACCATTCTTTGTTCTGCTAGTGACCTCTCTGTCTGGGTGAACAGACATTTCCTCACTTCTACCCAAGAAAAGTCAGCACCCCTCCTACTTACAACCTTACATCTCCCACCAATAGTTTCATGGGCAAGTAGAGTGAGATCCATCCACTGAGTGGAGTACCACTTGGCAGTAGGAAAGAATGCAGACGTGCTAGGATGTGCCTCAGTCTTGTCAGTGATAAATATGCCGAGTTAACAGAGCCAGACACGGAAGGCCGACATCTGATATGACTCCATCAACATGAAATACCCAGAATTCCACAGAGACGGGAAGTAGATGCATGATGGTTGGGGGCGGGGCTGGGAAGGAGCTATGGAGTAATGGATGGTCAAGGGTGCCAGATCTCTCTATGAGTTGACGGGGATGTTCTATGGGCTGGAGAGGGGGTTCAATGGGTAAAGTGCTTGGCACACAAGCATGAGGACTTGAGTTGGGGTCATCAGCACCCCCATGAAAATTTGGGCATTGTGGTGCATTCCAGTAGTAACAGCACTGGGAGGCAAACGTAGGATGATCCCTGAACTCCCTGGCCAGCCAACCTAGCCCAATTCATGAGCTCCAGGCCATTGAGAGAGCCTGTCTCTAAAAATAAGGTAGAAGGAGATTGAGATATATACCCAAAGTTGACCTCTGGCCTCCACATGTGTGTACACACATGAACACGTGCACATGCATGTGCCACATACACACAGAGTATTCTAATATTGGCCATGGTGACAGATTCCAGTATCGGTGGCTGTATAGAAGGCCATTGGACTGGGATGTCCCTCCAACTGGGTGAATTATGCAACTGGGCATGCAAATTAGACCTTAACAAGCCCGTTAAGATACAGCGGTGCCAGCCCTCCACGGGTTGTTAAGACAGTTGTTTGTTTTCTGTAAAATACTTTAAATATTGCCTGGCATATGCCAAGTATTCAATGACTGTTAGCTATTTTAAAAGAATAAATCCCTGACTGTAGCATTAACTGCTTGGGAGTCTAAGGCTGGAGGATCGATCCGGGATTGATTCATTTTGGAGGTGGAGACTGGCCTGGCACCGTGGTGAGACCCTGTCTCTACACAAGAAAATGAAACAGTAATCAAAACCATCCCTTTTCCACTCTGGAAACCCCGTTTCCCCAGGAAGCCAGCTGAGCCTGCAGGGAAGGCTCATCAAGGCTAACAACAGGGTCCCGCTACCTGCAGGCTGCTGGGACCTTCTCATCTCTGTGTTCCTTCTTTTTAAAAATCTCCCTGTGTGGTCTGTGTGTGCACACATGCTCATGTGTGTGAGTGCACACGTGAAGGTTGTGTGTACACATGAATGCACGTGTAGGGGTTGGAGGACAACCTCACCTTTCACCTTGTTTGATATGGGGTGTCATCATGGCTGTGTATGCCAGAAGAGCTTCCGGGCAGTCTCCTGTCTCCACCTCCTATCTCGACATAGAAGTGATGGAGTTACAGATGTGCACTGCCGTGTCTGCCTTTACGTGGATTCCAGGGATCCAAACATGGGTTTTCACGTTTGCGTGGTAAGCACTGCATCCATGGATCCATCTGCCCTCCCTCTGGTCTCTTTTCACTCTTTGGGCTTAAGACATAGACGCCTGTGAGGGGCCCAGCAATGGGCTGCTCTGCCTCTTGCCTCTACCTTGTCTTCCTCCTCCTCTTCCTCCTCCTCACTCTCTTCATCCTCTTCCTCCTCTTCACCCCGCTTCAAATGCCTAACAGCTAGCATGCTCCAACGACATTCTCCTTTTCTGATCTCAGAGTCCCAGATCTCCTAACACCCATCTATGTCAGAGGAGGCCACATCAGCAGGCATGCCTGACATGCACACACACACGCACACACACACACATATACACATACATACACACACACACACATACACACACACACACACACACACACACACACACACACACACACACACCCCATGTTATTGCCCTCCACGGGGAATATGGATGGCTGCCCGTCACGTTGACTTTCAGCCCCGGAGACTGGAGCTGGCTCAGCCCCTACTGCTACTGCCCTAGTGAAGCACACTGATTCCTGCTTTGGAGGGCAGGTGGCAAATCCATCGAGGGAAATTTGTAGATGAAATTAAACTGACAGGAAGCCTGATAATATAGGAGATGTTAAAACTGTCCAATATCGTCTGAGTAAATTAGAGGAATAAAAAAAGATTTATCCCCAGCAAAGCTGGAGCCATTTTAATGGGAGAATATGTCTGAGTAGAAACAGAAGAAATTTGGAACAACATCGGGAGAATCGGAGATAACTCGGTAACTCGGATGTCGACATTAAGCACAGGAGTGGGACATCCAGTCACCGGGTGCTCCAGAGCCGTCACCATACCCTCCTGCTTGAGGCCCTGTGAGAAGAGGTCCTGGCTTTGTTTGGCTCTTGGTGGTCATGGGGTAGGGGCTGGGCTTCCGGTCCCAAGAAATACCCAAGACTCAGCTCTGCAAGCTCAGCTTGGCGTGTGTGTCCGCTCCATCTTCAGCGTTGATTGAGTGCCCGCTGCTTGCCTGGTGCCCTTTGTATTTGATTTTTGAAGGGGCGGGAGAGGTGTCCTCACCAAGCATAGGGACCACGTTTGGTCTTCATCACAGGCTTAGAAAGGCCAGGTGTGGTGGTCCACACTTGAAGGATGGTCCCTGAGGAGACACGTGGATTTCTGGGGCTCCCTGGATGTCTTGTCTAGCTGAATCGGTGGGCCCGAGTACCAATGACAGCACCTTTCTCAGAAAACAAGGTTGAGCCTGAGAGATGGCTTGGTGGGAAAAAGCGCGTGCCACGCAATCCTAATGGCCTGATTTAGATCCCGGTGACCACGTCTTTGTAGGAGAGAATCAGCTCCACAAAACTGTCCTCTGACTTCATACACGGAGCATCCCCACACATCTCTGCCTCCTTCCTTCCCTCCTCTCTACCGCTCTCTGAGAGAGACACACACGAGAAAAAAGATGGGATGACTCCTGAGGAACGGCACCCGGGGTTGACCTCTGACCTCCACTCCACATGTGTGCACCCCCACCTACACACACATGAACGTGTAAACACGCACATACATAGACATGTATATGCAAGGGTGTTGATGTGAACAGTCAGAAGCTGTGACAGGGTTTCCAGATCATATTATAAGGGTTCATGAGGGCTCCTAGATGAAACCCTGGACTGGGTTGCCCCTGGGCTCCCAAGCAGGTGACTGGTAGGCCTTTGTCTGCTCACAGGGGTGGCCATGCAAAGAACACTGCCTGCCAGTGGGTCCTTCCCGAGGCCGAGTCCCAGCTGGAGAAAGTGAACACTTTAATGATGGAGAGAGGGAGGGGGAGAGGAAAGAGAAGAAAAGGAAGGGAGGAGGAAGGGAGTCCTCAGCAGCCCCTAACATGACCACCCTCCCAGCCTGGGGCATACAAGCCCAGGGTCTCCCATCACCCACATGAAAAGAGTTGCAGTGGGTGCAGCTGGCTGAGGAGACAGAGAGGTGAGGAGGAGCGGGCAGCTGAGGCTGGGGCTCTGGGAGGGACAAAGCGGGGGTGGGGGGGGTGAGCCTTCATGGAGCTGCACGGCCTTAATGACAGTCTGGTGTCAGACAGGACCCATGGCTCTCCCCACACCGGCATCTCCAGCGGCCCCTTGCCAATTAAAGATGAGCCGAGCATAGCATTCGTTAGCTTTCCAATCGTCAAGAAGCCAATTAGAGGCGCCTTAGATCCACTTGACCGCGTCTGCCGATTGTCAGCCTTGGGGGACCGCCGAGGCGGGGTGGCCCAGCCAGGCTGGGGCTGCACTAAATTGGCCCGAGAAGGTGGATTCAGGCATCGCTCTGTCTTCTGACCACGCCAGCATGGTCCCGGGTTTGGGGTACCTTCCTCCTGCAGGGGGACGGGCTACCTCAGGAAGAAGTCCCCGAGAGGCGGTTCTGAGCACCAACTGTCAGAATTGGCAGTCAGGTCAAGTTTATAGTGAGAGAAACAGGACCCTGAGGGACAGGACCAACGTGTCACAGCCCCGGGGCCAGGAGGGACTGTAGAGGACACCTCTAACTACTCCGAGTGGCCTCTCATCTGTACAGATGTTTGTTTGTTTTGTCTTGAGACAGGTCTCATTCTGTAGCCCAGGCTGGACTTGAACCCACTGTATTTTAGCTCAAGCTGGCCCTGAACTCACGACCTCCTTCTGTCGCAGCCTTTCCCGGCGTCGGGGTTAGAGGAGTATGCCACCATACCGTCCCTCAAGGGACCCTCTAGTTTTTCAGCAGCAAAGGCAGCTCCCTGCTGTGCAGGTCGTACCCATGCTTGTCAGAGTTCTCTAGAATGAAGCTGAGGTAAGAAGGAATTTCCTGAAGGAGATTTGCATAAATCAGGGGCTGGGGCAGCATGCCGCGGCTCCGCTGCATTACCTGCAGCTCCTAGCACATGCAGCCCCCTCAGGAGCAGCTTCTTCCCTTGGGGAGACAGGCTACAGTGACAGAGCTCCACAGAGCTCAGAACCTCACGTGACAAGGGGAGTGAGAGCTTTCCCTGGAAAAGTCAGTCTGGAAAGTGCGGTTGTCAGGGATGGCTGGGGGTTCAGCGAGTGACAAGTGGCCGATCTGTGAGACTTTGACACAGGAGCCAGGTGTCTGTGACCACACGCCAGGGAGACAGAGGCTGGAAGAGCTCAGTCTGGGGGCTGAGGACACGGCTTGGTCCATGATGTGCTTGCCATACAAGCATGAGGTCCAAGCTCCACCCTCAGCACCCATGTTAAATGTGGGGTGTGGTGGTGCATGGATGTGATCAGGGATGGGGAGGCAGAGACAAGAGGAACCATGGCCTCATTAGCCAGTTACAGAGCAGAATCAGGGCGCTCCAAGGCTGTGGGGCAGCCTGTCTCAAAAGAAATGGTGCCTGAGGAGTGACACCAGAGATTGTCCTTTGGCTCCACACATACAGAGACATGCACATCTCACACACATACACATAATATACTACACACACATACGCACATACACATATACCACATACATACAACACACATACCACATACATAAAACACACACATACCACATGCATGTGTACCACAGACATATCCTACACACACATGCAACACATACAGACACATACACATATGCACACACACCACATAAAAATACATGCACTAACACAAATATATACACAGGCCATGCACATAAACACATATACCATATACATACACCACACACACATACCACATACACATGACATATGCATACCACATACATACAACACACATATCACATACACATGGCACACACATGCTACACACATATAACACATGCATCAAACACATGTACATACACATGCAACATATATAAAACACATACACTCATCAAGCCAACACGGGCCACATGAGATTCTGTCTCAGAAATAAAGAACTTAGATGGCGATTAGTTGCTTTTTATCCTGTGTTGCCCAAGCCCGGGCTGTGTGCCAGGCACTGCCCCATGCATGGAAGACAGATCATACCAGGAAGCCGGGAACAAAAGGAGTTCCCGTGTAGTGGGGAGCACTGAAGACAAGGTCACGGTCATGCTGTGCCCTAAGCGTGGTGGAGGGCATCTGTCCACACTGGCCTGTAACAAAAACCCGCAGACAAAAAATTTATCCACGGAAGTTCACAGCCACACACTAAGTGGATTCTGTGCCTGGTGAAGGTGGTGTCCAGGTCCTCCATGGTGGAAGGGGGCAAGGTTTTTGTGCATGTGCATGGTATTGTATGTTACATAGGTATAATATGTGTGTTGTGTGCCACATGTATGTATGTGGTGTGCACACAATACATATGTGGCATGTATATATGTGTTATATGCATGTGGTATATGTGTAGTATACATGTGACATATGTGTACATGTGTAGTATATCTGGGTTGTGTGTGCATGTTGTATGCACATGGTGTGTATACATGTGATGTGTTTGTGTTCTTTGTGTGTACATGGTATATATGTATGGGGTGTGTGTGTGTGTGTGTGTGTGTGTGTGTGTGTGTGTGTGATGTATTCATGTCTGTGTGAAGACTAGAGGCCAATGTTGAGTGTCTTTATCATTCCTTCATTTTATTTTTCAAGACAGAGTCCCTCACTGAACATGAATCTCACCCATCACTGATTCAGCTGGGCTGGCTGGCCAGTGAGCCCCAAGGATCCCTGTGTCCACCTCCTCAGGGCTGGGATGACAGGCATGTGTATTGCTGTGCCTGGCTTTTTATGTGGATTATGGGTGTCCTACCACTGAGCCACACCCCAGCCCCTCACTGGGGGATTCTAGGCAGGTGTTCTACCACTGAGCCACACCCCAGCCCCTCACTGGGGGATTCTAGGCAGGTGCTCTACCACTGAGCCACACCCCAGCCCCTCACTGGGGGATTCTAGGCAGGTGCTCTAGCACTGAGCCACACCCCAGCCCCTCACTGGGGGATTCTAGGCAGGTGTTCTACCACTGAGCCACACCCCAGCCCCTCACTGGGGATTCTAGGCAGGTGCTCTACCGCTGCACCAAATCTCACCACTCTAAGAATAAATCCTTATTGTGAGTATGTGTGTGGAAAACACTTATGAGTTTGGTCCAAGTCAGGCATCGTGGGGCCTTAGAATGTCTCCCCTATACATGAAGAGGGAGGGGAGGTCAGAGGCAGGTGTCTAATGTAATGGAAACAACTTCACTCTCACCAAAGAGTGCCCCTCTGTGCCCACCTGGTGGTTTGGAATCAGGGTGTGATTCTGATCTCCCTGGGTGTCACTGCCGTGACACGCCTCTTGTTCATGGATTGCACCCAGGGCCCTCTTCCTGGACCCTCACATGCCCTTGCCCATCCCTCTCCAGTCTTCCATTGGGCCTTTCATCATTTTATTGATTTGTGGGCGTCCTCCACAGATCTGGGACATTCATACTCGCTCGGTTATGTGGGATGTAATCATCCCGCCTGTCTGCGGCCGCATCTGTCTTGCGGCTTTGTTGATGGTGCAGTTTGTCTTACAGAGATTCTTAATTTTGCTCTACTGAGTCCTGTGCGTCTTTCCCTCCATGATTTGTGTCTTTGGTGCCTGTGGGGGAAGCTCCCGCTGCCTGGAGATGGCAGGAAGCTTGCCTTGCTAAAGCCTGCAACCCGCTGACTGTGTGTGCAGTGCTGTGGGGGGAGGGCTCCTTCGGAGTTTCCTTTGTGTGACGCCCAGGGGACAAACCTTGGGTGTCGACTCTCGCTCTCCGTCTTTATTCCTAGTTGTGACCTACTTTTGTTCTGTGTGTATGGCGCGTGTTTGGTTGCACATGGGCCAACGCGGAGGTCAGAGGACAACTTGGTGGAGTCAGTTCCCTCCTTCCGCCTCCACGTGGGTTCCAGGCATGGAACTCAGGTCACCTGGCTTGGTTTCGGCAAGGGCTTTTCCTGCTCAGCCATCTCACCAGATCTCCAGTCTGTTTTTTGAGACACAGTCTCTCCCTGAACTCAGAGCTTGCTGAGTCAGCCAGGCTGGCTGGTCAATGAGCCCCAGGAATCCTCCTGCCTCCACCTCCTCAGCGCTGGGATGGTACGTACACACCACAGTGCCTGGGTTTTATGTGGGTTCTGGGCCCCAAACTTAGGCCCTTGTGTTTCCACTGTACTGATGGAGCCATTTCCCCAGACTTCATTTTGAGTTCTCTGGTTGGGTTTCTAGCATAATCCGACTTTACCCCACTGGTCAGTGCTGGAAGTTGGTTTGCAGTGTTTTCCATGTATAAGGCTGATTGGAGATTTGGGGAGGTAAGGGGGGAGGCTTGGGGATCACAGAAGTGGAGAGTGTGGGAGACTGTGGAGGGAGAAGGGAGTGTTAGTGACTGGGCCATGGGGAGGACGTGGAGGGGAAGGAACTCTGTCATAGTTACCTGTTCTCGTTGCTGTGACCTGTGATCTGGTGGAACCACATTAAGGGGAAAACAAACTTATTATGGCTCATGGTTTGAAGGGAGACGGTTTGTCATGGTGGGAAGGGCATGGTGGAAGGAGGCTCGTGGGGATGGGGGCATGTAGCATCTTCTTGCTACCATCTTAGGAGATCAGGAAGCAGAGAGGGTTTGGGCCCGAAATAGAGCCAGCCTATAAAACAAAACAAAGCAAAACAAATCACAAAATCTTTGCAGCAATCCACTTCCTCCAGCTAAGTACTATTTCCTAAAGGTTCAGTACTCTCCCAGATGGTGTGCACGTGCACGTGTGTATGTGAACACACACACACACACACACACACACACACACACACACACACACTCGGGGTAGGGGGATGGAGAGGGGGAGAGAGTAATAAAAACCTGTAGATATGAGGAATGTTTGCCCTCTCATCTAAGTAGCAGCAGCTGGAGAGTCCGTGAGCAGCTCTCTTTGCTTCTCTTCTGGTTTGCCCATGAGATGTCCCCCACAGGCTCATGTGATTGAACCGTCAGCCCCCAGCTGGTGGCACTGTTTGGGAAAGTTATGGAACCTCTGGTGTGGTATGCACGGCTGGCAGAGGTGGGTCACTGAGGGTGGGTTTTGGAGGTTATGACTGAATCCCACATCCAACCTGAGCTTTCTGCTGCCCGAGCCTCCAACGTGGGAGCAAGTCATGCTGCAACTTCCTGCTGCTGCTGCTGTTGCTATGGCAACCTGAGCTGCTCCCTCCTTTCCAGCTGCCATGACTTCCCTGCTATGAACCCTGAGCCAAAATAAGCCCTTCCTCCCTTAAGTTGCTCCTGTCAAGTGTTGAGAATTTTTTACGTTCATCATCATTACCATTACCATCATCATCATCATCATCATCACCATCATCACCACCACCATCATCATCATCATTTTTTTTTTTCAAGAGAAGGTTTCTCTGTGTAGCCCTGGCTGTCTGGGAACTCCCTCTGAAGAACAGGCTGGATTTGAACTTAGATATCAGCCTGCCTCTGCCTTCCAAGTACTGGGATTAAAAGCATGTGCACCACCACCACCTAGCTATTTTCATTGTTATTATTATTATTATTATTATTATTATTATTATTATTATTATTTGTTTAAGGTGAAAGCTGAAAGACCAGAGAAGCAGAACAGCAGCCACAGTCACTTCTCACCTCTTCAAAATCTCAGACCGAATAGGTGGCAATCTTGTCCCTATGAATCCCCAGACTGTATGGGCCCGAGATCCTGTCTCCACCCGCCTTATATTCCTGTCTCCGACTCCCTAAAGCTGGGATTAAAGGCGTGTATCTCCACTGCCAAGCTGCTTCTCTTTTAGACTAGTTCAGTCTCGTATAGCCCCGATCTTCCTCCTTCCTCCTCCTAAGTGCTATTTTCATTATTTTTAATTGTATGTATATGTGTGTCTTTGGGATATGAGTCCAGGTGTCCATGGAGGCTAGAAAAGGTCTCAGATCCCTTGGAGCTGGAGTCAGTTGTGAGTCACCCGATGTGGGTGCTGGGAACTCAGCTTGGGTCTCTGGAAGAGCAGGGTGTGCTCTTAATGGCTGAGCCAACCTCTGCAGCCCTCCGCCAGGGATTCTGTCACAGCAATGGGGAAGGAATGAGCACAATTCCTAAACTTTCCTCATGTGCTTACGGCAAAGGCCTTATGACTTTCTGGGAAGCACAGGACAGCGGCCACTACCCAGGGCAAAATGCCCATGATGCTCTGTCCAGTGTCTCTCTCTTCACTCAGCCACAGAAATTCAGGTTCCCTCCCTAAAGGCAGTTGGGGATCAGGGCAGGTAACCCAGCTAGGAGTTACAGGGTCGGTCTGTAGGGCGGTGGAAGGTTCTGAGGACTGAAGGAGAAAATTAGTGGATATCCCAGAAGATCAAACTGTGGACAGAGCAAGTTCCACTTGAAGCCATCCTGGGCTCTGTGTGTGTGTGTGTGTGTGTGTGTGCGCGCGCGCGTGTGTGTGTGTGTGCGCGTGTGTGTGCGCGCGCGCGCGTGTGTGTGTGCCCCTGTGTGTGTGTGTGTATGTGTGTGTGTGTGTGTGTGTGTGTGTGTGTGTGTGTGTGTGTGCCCCTGCGTATGTGGAGGCCAGAGGTCAACCTCAGATGTCTTTCTCCATCTCTCCCCACCTTATTTTTTGAGACAGGGGCTCTCAGTGAACCTAGAGCACACTAACTTGGCTAGACTGGCCTGGCTAGAGAGAGAGCCCCGGAGACCCTCCTGTCTCTGCCTGCCCAACTTCTTTGTGAATATTTCCGACTTGAATTCAGGTCCTAATAGTTGTATTGGAAGCACTTCACCACCAAGCCATGCCCTCATCTCCCTGCCGGGCATCTAGATTCATCCTTCTGTGTCTAACAGGGTCATCTCTCTTGGGCTGTGTTCTAATCTCTCTCTCTTTGGAGACAGAGTCATGTGAATAGCCTGAGCTCCTCTTGAGTTGTCAATCTTCTGCTTCTACAACCTTCTGGGTCTGACCTGGATGATGACCTGGGCTCCTATAGGACAGCAGGCTGAGGAGATGGTCTGTGTGCTGGGCATTGTGTGCGGGGCATGTCACTCTGTTTCTGTGTCATAGCTTCTCTGGTTCTTCGGGGGAAGGAGCCTGGGTCTCAGAGTCAGAGACAACAGTCCCCATTGTCCCTGCACAGTGGCCTGGGTAGGGGTGGGCTTACTCTGAAAACGTGTGTGTGTGTGTGTGTGTGTGTGTGTGTGTGTGTGTGTGTGTGTAAAAGAGAGAGAGAGAGAGAGAGAGAGAGAGAGAGAGAGAGAGAGAGAGAGAGAGAGAGTCTAGCCCAGGCTGTCCTGGAATTTGCTTTATAGGCTGCCCTTGAATTTGACTCACAGCAATCCTCCTGCCTCAGCTACCCAAGTGCTAGTACTGCAGACTTGGCCCCTAGGCCTGGCCTCATCTCTTTTTTTTTAAAGACCCCCATCCCCTGTTCATTTGTGTCGCAGTGCTCATGTGGAGGTCAGAGGATGACCCGAGGTGTCCTTTCTCACCTTCCACCTGACAAGGGTCTTCACTGTGTGCACCCAGCCTAGCTGGCCCAGCGACGACGTCCAGGTGTTCTCTGTCCAGGGTCCCAGCATGACAGGGGCGGAACGCTCTCTAGAACCTTCCCCTTGCTTCATTTGCCTCCCGTTTGCCTTCGGAATGTCGGGGTTATAGACACGTGCTGCCTCACCTAACGCCACAGAGGTCTGGGGATCCGAACTCACGTCCTCACACTTGCACAGTGAGTGCTTTATCCACCCAGCCACCTCCCTGACCCCTAGCCTTTTCTTTTAAAAGATTTGCTTGTTTTTATTTCATGTGCATGAGTGTTTGCCTTCATGTATGTCTGTGCACCGTGTGGTGCCTAGTGTCCAGAGAGTCCAGAAGAGGGTGTCAGATCCCCTGGAATTTGGGTTGTAGACAGTTGTGAGCCACCATGTGGGTCCTGGGAATTGAATCTGGGTCCTCTGTAAGAGCAGGAAGTGCTTTTAGCCACTGAGCCATCGCTCCAGCCCCCTAATCTTTTCTGATAAGGACCCTCGTCGGACCCACCCAGTGACCCCGTTTCCTTTAATCACCCAATCAGAGCCTGTGGGTTGGAACTTCAGCATATGAAATGGGGGAGGCACAATTAAGCTTGTATTGTGGGAGAGGTGGGGAAGAGGTCTCAGGACCTGGGGGGGACTTTACTTCACTGGCCACCCCGAGCCAGAAGGAGGTCACACCGATTGAGGGATGGGGGATGCTGAGGTATCTGGCAACCAGAAAGACAAGGATGTGATGGGGTAGTTGAGGACAAGAAGCCACCCCATTGGCAGGATGGCCCAGTGGCAGCAGCATAGAGAACCAGCCCCCTCCCCCTACATGCATGCTTAAGGGCTTTGAACCCCACTGTTTAGGAGAAGGCGGAGAGTCCAGGTTCCGTTCCATTACAGTGAAGGAGAGGTGAATTTTGGGCTTCAGAAAGAAGCCCAGGCCTGCTTTCTTCCTGCCCAGTAGCATGGGCAGAGCTAGTGTGGCCAGGAGCTCACGTCCCTTGTGTCCCCAAACTTTGGAACTACATTGCCAAGAAAAAACAATCCCCTCTATGCCGTGAGAGGTGTACCCTGCACTGGTGGAGACGTACAGCGAAGAGCCTGCGGCCCTCTAGTGGGGTAGTCAGCTCCCCACTTGAAAGCCTCCTGCTGATGCTGTGCCCTGGGGAGCTAGAAGGGGGTGCTGAGAGGGCAGCTGGGGTCGCCAAGTCAGCCAGGTCTTTGGGCTCCAGGCTTAAGACCTCCGGAAGGGAGGTAGCCCCGAGGTCCAGCAGCTGGTTCACTGGCCTGAGGCCAAGCGAGTGCAGATGGGCAAGTCCCTGCTCCAGCCCTGAGGCCGGCACCGTGCCCCTCCCCCTCCACAGCTCGCCGCCGCAGCCCAGGCCACCTGCCTGCCGTCCGGATTAGCTGAGACTCAGGTTTAAGGCTGGCTGAGTCCTTGGGCTGTTAGGCACCTCCCCTGACCTTGAGAGGACACTGAGCAGGTGTCCAGGCAGTGAGGAGTTGGTGGAAAGTAAGGCCACTTAATCCGGAGGCCCAGCATGACAGGGGCGGAACACTCTGTAGAACCTTCCCCTTGCCTCATTCCCGTTTAATGTCATCTCTGCTTGCTTGCTCTCCTGTCTGGTCTCTCCTCCCCCTCCCTTTTCCTTCCTCACCTCTTCTTCCTCATCTCCTCTCCTGCCCTTCTTCACTCCCCCCTTTCCTCTCCTTCCCCCCTACCCCTCATCTCTCTCTTTGTGAGGCAGAGTTTTACTATGTAGCCCTGACTGGTCTTGAACTGCAGTCCAGGCAGCTGGCCTTGAGCTTGTGGCAATCCTCTTGTCTTGGCCTGCCAAACGCTGGGACAATGGGCATGAACCATCATGCCCGGCCTCTTCCCCCTCTTCTTCCTCTTTCCTTCCTCCCACGTACCCTCTGTCTCTCTGGATATAAGGGGACTGTGTGACAGAGCCATTCCATGCCTGGCTGTATCTCCCAGCAGTGACTTCAGGCCCGCTCTTTTCCATCAGCTGAGAGCTGGGTACCCGTGGGCTCTGCCTTGCCCATCCACTCATTTGCACTGGCTGCTGTGAATAGTGTAGTGGTGAGCACTTTGGACACGTGACTATGGAGCCCTTGTGTCTCAGTCACCTTTCTCATCACTGTGGAAACAAAACAAACAAACCACACCTAAGAGAAACAACTCAAGGGGGAGGGGCTTTTTCCGTTCACGATTTCAGAGGGTTTGGTCCATTGTGACGGTTCGTCACGTCCTGCAGTAGACAGGAGGGCAGAAGCCTGCAGGGGGGAGCCCTCAGTGGTCCAGCCCCAGGGACCCATCTCCATCAACCGTGCTTCCAGACTCCAAGGTGCCACCAGCTGAGTCCCAAGTGTCCAAATGCACGAGCCTGTGGGTGACGATTCTCAGCCAAACCTTAGCACCCCTTTTCTTTGGAGTACACACCGGGGAACAGGGTTTCTGGGTCACGTGGGAAGTCTATGTAGACAGTCTTGCAAAAATCCTGGACTGTCCTCCATGGCGGCTGTACCATTTTACAGTCCCACCAGCTTGTGTGAGGCTCCACTTTGTCCACATGTGTGGTCCTCCCCGATGCGGGTCCCAGGGACTGAATTCGGGTGGTCAGGTTTGTCAGCGAGCATCTCTACCCACTGAGTCATCTCACCAACCCATCCACCTCGGTTTTTGAGTCAGGGTCTCTCACTGGCCTAAAACTCGTTAGATTAGGCTGGCTGGCTAGAAAATCCCAGGGATCCACTTGTCTCGTGACAGATCTCATCTCTCAATCGCCCGTCTCCCCAGTAAGCCCAGGCCACTATGGCTAGCTTTGTCACAAGGCTTCTGAGGATGCAACATAGGTCTTTGTGCTCACAGGACAAGTGCTTTACCACTTGACACATGTCCCCAGCATGTATTTTCTTTTCTAAGGTGATGGTGAACTTATTGGTGAGAGATGGCATCGCGTCCCACTGAGGCGGTGACTTACACTAGCTCTGTGCGATGCTCAACGCCTTTTTCATGTCATTTGGTGGTCTTTTAGTACTCTCCCTGGGGAAATGTCTTGTTCCCCAGCTGATCTCAAACTCCTGGGCTCAAACGACCCCACCCCGACTACAGGCTAGGTGTTAATGGTTTTCTTTACTTATTTCCTTGCTTGTTTATTCCTATTTTCTTCTGAGGTGCTGAGGCTTGAACCCAGGGCCTTCTACCAGTCAAGTCCTTCATCGCTGAGCTCTAGCCTAAAAAGAGGATGCTTTTAATGAAATAGATCAGGCTTTCGATGCCATATTTAAAACAATCTTTTTGTTTGTTCGTTTTTGTTTTTGTTTTTTTAGATAGGGTTATTCTGTGAAGTAGTCCTGGCTGTCCTGGAACTCACTCTGTAGACCAGGCTGGCCTCGAACTCACAGAGATCCACCTGTCTCTTTAATCCCAGAGTGCTGGGATTAAAGGCATGCGCTACCACCACCCAGCTTTAAAACAATCTTTACCTAAACAAAGACACAAAGATTTTCCGTGTTTTCTGACAGAAATTTGATAATTTTAGGTTTCACATGTATGAAGGTCCATGGCCCATTTAGGGTTGGTTTTGTATGTGGAGCAAACTGCCGTTCTGTGTTTATTCTTTGCACATAGGGACACCCAAGCATCACAGTTTCACCACACAGCCTTTGCCACTTTGTCCGAAGTTAGGCATTCGTGGTGCTCTGCAACCGGGGGACCCGGATTTTATCCCCATGTAAAACCCGTGTGAAAAAAGCCAGATGTATTGGTTGGCCTTTTGTAATTCCAGCTGGGAAGGCAGAGACAGGCGGGGCTCTGGGGCTCACTGGCCAGCCAGCCTAGCTGAACTGGCTAGTTCTGGGTAAAAGTGAGGGTCTCTGTCTCAAGAAGCAAGGTGGCTGGTGCCTGAGCAGCCACCCCCGAGGCTCATCTCTGGTCACAAGGCACTCACACACAGGCACGCGCCTGCACGCACATGAACTCACACAGCTAAAAATCAGTCATCATCTCTGCGTGTGTCTGTGCCAAGGCTCACCCTTGAGTTCATGGGTCTTTCTGCTTACAGTTAGCCAGTACCAGGCTTTTTCATTTACTGTAGTTCTGTAGGGTGTCCTGAGTCCAGCAGTGCAGCACGAGTGTGCTAACCTTGGTCTTTCCCAAGGTCACTTGAGCTGCTCACATCTTTTGCAACCTGAGTAAGTCTGGGAAATCCTCTGGCTTCTCAGTGGCTGGCCTCATCAGTGGTGATGGCTGACGTTGGTTTTTGCTGCTGGGGGCTGATCTTCCTAAAATCCTGCTCTCCCCTGGCATGGTCCCACTGCCACCTGCTGCTTTCTCACTCCTGCCCAGATGCCAAGTCTCCTAGGGGCTGAAAATTATCACTTCCCTGCAAGGTCCGAAGCCCAGGAGGGTTTCAAATGTGGAAAAAAATCTGTCCTAATGTTTTGATCCTGTTTCCAGAGCAGCTCTTTATATTACTGACTAACACCAGGGTACCAGCGGGACTATCTAATGCTTGAGTTGTCATTTGTCAATCATCTACCTATCATCATCTATCCATTTATCTATCCAATCCATTCACCCACCTATCCAACTTATCCATCCGTTCATCCATCATCTATCCACTCATAGTTCATCCATCTATTCATCATCCATACATCCATCTATCATCCATCCATTATCCATCCATCTATACTATCTATCCATCCATACATTCATTAGTCATCTATCACCCATAAACCCATTCATCCATTATTTATCCATCAATCATCCATTTATCCATTCAGTTTATCCATTCAATCATCTGTCGATCACCCATCCATTTACTTATCCATCATTCACTCATCTTCCCATCCAGTTCATTCACCCATCTATTATCCACCTATCAATCATCCATCCATCCATCCATCCATTTGTCCATCATTCATCCATCCATCCATCCATCCATCCATCCATCCATCCATCCACATTTAGCCATTCACCCATCTACCTCACCTATATACATCCCCACCTGACCCATGTTATTTCTCACCTCACTTGTCTATAATGAGGGATACTGGGATGCAACATGGTGCCCTGGCAAGGCCCAAACATGCTGCACTGTGAGCAGGGAATGCTGGACAGGCAGGTGACATGCCTAGGAGTGCCTACCAGGGCATGGGGGACAGCTGGCCCTCCATGCGCCCTGGCTCCTGCTGTGCTGTGCATGGCCCTCCATGCAGCTGATGCATTTCTGATGAGATGCATTTTGGAGCTGTAACCAAGCTTTTTTTTTTTTTTTTTTTAATCTTTTCCTTCATTTTCTCCTGACTCCATGGCCTCCTCTGCCTGTTGAGTCAAGGGCCCCAGCTGCCTCAGGGGGACTGCGGACAGAGCTAAGAACAAATAAATCAATGGACTCTCCAGGAGAATGTTGAAAAGCTCACAGCAGAGGCAATGTTCTGAAAGCTTGGAGGCTTTCTTTGCAAGAGCAGGGCTTTTCAAGGAGGAAAGGGATTTTAGGCAAGAACACAGATTTCATTGGCACAAGCTGTGGCGTGGGAGAGGCTGTGGGGGGCCTTTGTGCTGCTTGAGAGGGGACCATTGAGGAAGCAAGAGAGGAGGCTGAGAAATCCTGAGGTGGTTGGTGATATCAGTAAAGACAACATGTGTCTGGTCTATTCTCTCTGTCTCTGTCTCTGTCTCTGTCTCTCTCTCTGTGAGAGAGAAAGAGAGAGAGAGAAAGAGAGAGAGAGAAAGAGA
This sequence comes from Peromyscus eremicus, assembly GCF_949786415.1. Taxonomy (NCBI): domain Eukaryota; kingdom Metazoa; phylum Chordata; class Mammalia; order Rodentia; family Cricetidae; genus Peromyscus; species Peromyscus eremicus. The sequence continues at coordinate 31,393,681 of NC_081438.1, read as the reverse complement.
CAGAGAAAGAGAGAGACAGACAGAGAGACAGAGACAGATGGACAGACAGAGACACAGAGAGAGGCATCTGTGTGCAGCTGAATGTGCCTGTAATGGATGTAGGCTAGAGAAGGACATCAGGTGTCCTTCTGTATCACTATCCATATTATTCTTTTGATATAGAATCTCACTGAATCTAGAGCTAGACTGATGGCCAGCATGCCCAAGTGATCCTCTTGCCTCTGCCCCCTACAGCACTGGGGTTGCAGGTGCGTGCATGGCCACATCCGGTGTTTTCTGTGGTTGCTGGGATCTGAACTCAGGACCTCATGCTTACACAGCAAGTACTCTTACCCACTGAGCAGCCTCCCTAACCCTGACCCATTCTTTAGAATAGCCCTGGCCACCCCAGCATGGTACCCAAGGTTCTAGCGAGATGTTGGGGGTATAGTTCTGGGGCTGTGGTCTCGCTGGGGCTGGCCTCAAGGTCAGCAAAAGGAGCCTCAGGATGGCAGAGTGACTCTGGCTTCCGAGACACGGTGGCAGAGCACTGACGGAGGAGCGGGCTTCTTATGGGCCCCACAGCTCCTGGAGGTGCAGACAACGGGAAAGGAAGGCCCAGGAGAAATGGAATGGCGTGAGCATCCATGCAGAACCTCAGCCAGCTGGAAGCAGCTGCGACTCGGGTATGGCTGGACTCGGGGAGTCTCCTACAGAAGCTGAGCTCTCCCCTGTGAACTTGTTCCAAAACTGCATCCCTTGCCGGGCATAGTTAAGCACGCCTTTAATCCCAGCACTAAGAGACAAAGGAAGGTGGATCTCAGTGAGTTGGAGGCTAGCCTGGTCTACATTGTGAATTCCAGGCCAGCCGGGACTACATAATGAGGCCTGTCTCAGAAAACCAAATGAAGACAATCACTCCTTCTTTTTCCCCTTATGCTAACTGGTTTTTAAAAAATATTTATTTATTTATTTATTTATTTTTTATCAACTTCCAATAGATCTAGTCATACCTGGGAAGAAGGAATCTCAACCGAGGAATTGCCTTCATTAGCTTGGCCAGTGGGCTTGTCTGTGTCAGCATTTTCTTGATAGAAAGATTCAGCCAAGTGTAGGTGGTGGTATCCCTGGTCAAGTGGGCCTGGGCTACATAAAAAGGGTAGCTGAGCTAGCCGGGGGAAGCAGGTCAGTAAGCAGCATTCCTGTTTCCTGCTTCTGTTCTGCCTTCAAGTTCCTGCTTGGATTCCTGCCTTTGATGTCCTTCGGTGGTGGACAGTAAACTAAAGTCTCATCCTGTCCACGCTGTTTTTGCTCAGTGTTTTATCACAGCAACAGAGAAGCAAACAAAATTGGAACCAGACAGAAATTGGTACCAGAAGTGGGGTATGGCTGTGATGGAGCTAGCCTTGTGGCTTTTATGACTTGGGCCCTTTTGTGTGAAGCAAATGAGGACTGTAGAGCTCCATGCTGGCAAAGTTTTGAGTACTCAGAGCTTACTGAGCTGTTGTGAGAACTTGGAAGATAATGCTGAGAACAGTACAGACAATGGAGACCCGGCTTGTGACGTTTCAGAGGGAAGTCAGAGAGTCACTCAAAGACACTAACAAGGCTATTTGTGTGATGTTTTGAATTAAGAACCCAGGGTTCTGATCAGCTAAGCCTGAAGAGTCAGCTGTAATTAACAAGAGACCAGCACCACTGAAGTGAAACATTTGCTTTACTGGGAAAATCAATGCTGGTTAGCTGGGGCTGAAAAACCAACTGTGATTAAGAAAGGGGAAAAAAAAAACCCCAGCATCACTGATGCAAAATCTTCTGGGAAGTATTTCCTTAGAGTCAGCACATAGAAGCCGCGGTCCAGCGAGAGGCCGGCCCCAGGCCACACAGCAAGCTGGCAACAAGACTTGACAGATAGTGTGTAAGAACTTCCCACAAGGTGCTGATTTGGAATACACAAAGAGGTCATGGAGGGAAGCTGAGGCTTGTCGCTGGGTAGCAGGGCCAGAGTCTCCCTGAGGAGAAGGCCATGGGTTCAGCCTCAAGTGCAGTGGAGACTCCAGCATTTGGAGATGCCAGGAGTGTGGGACAACCATCAAGGGCAGCAGTTGGTGTACAGTGGAGCCTACCTGAGCCTATGTGTGTGTCGCAGATGGCTGGTAAGCTGGTACGTAGGCCTGCCCAAGCTGTTAGGAACTCAGAAGATCATTAATGAGTCCCAGATGTCAGAACACAGAAATACCAGCCACAAAGAGGGAAAAAAAAGAACAAAAATGAAAAGCTTCATTGGAACAAACAGTTACAAGAAACAAACAAATAAAAAGACATGCAAATAAATAAAAGACATGGTCAGTTATATAAGTCTGTCATTCTAGCTACCAGATATTGTGCAGGCTGAGTCAGGAAGATCATGAGTTCATGGTCAGCTTGGGCAACTTGATGACACCATCTCCAAGTAGAAAAATAAAAAAGCCAGTGAGATGGTCCAGACTGTGAAGGTTCTTGCTGTTAAGACCTGAGTTTAATCCCTAGAATTCATGTGGTGTAATGAGAAAACTGAATCTTGCAAGTTCTCCTTTGACCTCAGCACATGCAACAAGGCATACACACAAATTAATAAATTGCATTTTAAAAAAAGTGAATAGGACTGGAGATGTAGCTCAGCAATATCTTGTTTGCCTGGAATCCCCCAGTGAGGGGCTGGGGTGTGACTCAGTGGTAGAGCACCTGCCTAGAATCCCCCAGTGAGGGGCTGGGGTGTGGCTCAGTGTTCAAGTAACTCCCTAGCATGTGAGGTCATGTGCTCAATCCCAGTACTATGTAAAAAAAGAAATAAAAGAGAAAAACAATGCAGGCCGACAATGGTGGACTGATAGGAGGCTGTCTCAGGCCTGACTAACAGCTCCTAACAGAAGCTAGCATTTCTAAGAAGCTCCCAGAATGATCTGTTTGTTCAGAGGCTGGGCGAGAGTCTCTTCACTCCATCCCTGGCATCCGTGGATAAGCAAGGACTCCTGGGGTGATTTTAGCATTGGATGTGAGGAATGTGGCAGTATTTGCAGACCTTGTTTAAAGAGGTTTCTAAGAATGCTCAGGAGTGGGCATGTTAGCAACCGTGTAAATATTGTGGCCTTAAGTGTTTATTGAACGGAAGCAATAAGAGCCCAGACAGACCTCCTTAAAGGCGTTTCTTACCAGTGAGCCGGCAGGTCCTCCAAAAGAGGCTCTTGCAGGCAACGGATACAATGTATTTCAGATGTATTTGTAGATGCTTTTGGAGAAGTTGGTTTGAGGGGCTGGGGAGATGACTCAGTTGGTAAGGTACTGGCTGTGCAAGCCTGAGCACCCAGGACCTGCATAAAAAGAAGCTGGGTGCAGCAGTGCATGTTTGTAACTCCAGCACCGGGGAGCAGCCTTGGCAGATTCCTGGGGTCACTGGCCAGGCAGCTAGCCTACTGAGCTGGCTCCAGGCCAGTGACAAACTGTCTCAAAAAACAAAACAAAACAAAACAAAACCAAGGGGACAGCTCCTGGGGAAATAACACCTGAGACTGTCCTCTGGCCTCTAGACACATGCATGCACACGTATGTGACTGTGCACACACAGGTGTGCAGCCGTTCGAACAGGTGCACACACGGGATCCTAAATGTATATATTTGTATATATAAATTGCATATATCCACACCTGACCAGTTTAAATGCTTGCACACAGAAACCCATGCGAATTAGCCTTCTGCCACTGTAACAAAATACCAACAACCAACTTAACAAGGGAAAAAGTTATGTTGGCTTATAGTTTTAAAGCTTTCAGACCATGCACGGTGGCCCAGTGCATCATGGGAGGAGTGTGGGCTAGAGGAGGCCGAGCCTGCAACACATGGGACTTTAAGGCCCATATCACATCACAGGCTAGCCGGATGGCTCAGTGAGTAGCAGTGATTACCTGCTGGCCTGAGTTTGATCCACACAGTGGAAGGAGAGAAGTGGCCCCCTCAAGCTGTCCTCTGACCTCCATACACACAGTGTGGCACACTCATGTGCACACATACATACACAATAAAGAAATAGAATAAGAACATTAAAAATTGCTTAATGAAATAAACTGTCACACCAGGGCCTGGGAGGTGGCTCAGCTTAGGTCAGTAAAGGGCTTGCCATGGGAGCACAAGGGCTTGCGTTTAATCCAAAGCCTCACATATAAAAAGCCGACAGGGTAACGTATGTTTGTAATCCCAGCACTGGGAGGCAGAGACAGGCAGGTCACCGGCCAGCTCATCTAGAAAAATCGCCAAGTCCCAGGCCAGGGAGAGACCTTGTCTCCTAAAACAAGGTGGTTGGCTCCTGAGGAACAACACTCAAGGCTGACATCTGTCCTCCACATGCCGGTGTACAGTCATGCATATACTCACTCCAGTATGCACGCATGCGCATGTGTGCACGCGCACACACACACACACACACACACACACACAGATGTGCATAAAATAAATATATAAATAAATATAGATGAAAATAAACAAGTGATCTCTAACACTTTCCCAAAAGACCAAGTCTGGCTGCCACACACATCTGGGTCATACCTGTTACGTATTGATTGCTGGGATATAATGGTGAATGGCTTTGGATGTTGCCTTATATCCCTCGTGGATCTATAACATGACAGGGTTTGGTGGGAAAGGCTTGTCTTCACTCCGTGGTGCATTGGCCAGAAGGCAAGACAGCAGCTTGGATTCTTCTCAAAGATGGTGCATGAGATGGCGGGTGGCCCTGCCTGTCAGCCAGAAGCTCAAAACTCCTTCCCAGGCAGTGAGAGACTGGCTCCATACACGAATACACCTGGAAATAAACTGAAGCAAAACATTATTGTATTTATTTATTGGTTTTGTGTGTGTGTGTGTGTGTGTGTGTGTGTGTATGTGTGAGTGTGTGTGTGTATGAGTGAGTGTGTGTGTGTTTTATGGTGCATATGAAGGGGAAAAAAAAACAACTTATGGGAGTTGGTTCTCTTCTTCTATCATGTAAGTTACAGGAATCAAACTCAGTTGCCAGGCTTGGCAGTAAGCCCCTTTACCTGCTGAGCCGTCTCGAAGGCCCTGCATAGAATTTTCAAGGAATCAAGGACATCCCTTCTGCTGTGCTACATGTGACAGGGTCAATTGTATTAGGTTTGGGCTCTGGGCTACTCAGGCCATGCTCACTGGCAGCAGTCTCTCTCTCTCTCTCTCTCTCTCTCTCTCTCTCTCTCTCTCTCTCTCTCTCTCTCTCTCTCTCTCTCTGACCTATTGTGACCTTCTGTGAGACCATGGTTCCCACTTCCACAAAGGAAGTTTCCCCAAGCACCCAAATCTGTCAGTCCCTACAGGTGACACATCGGGATAAGGACACACATTCCTGAAGGGCTGTCCACTTGTCCCTTATCTCACACAGGGGAATGGAGAGAATCTGATTGCAAGCACACGCTATGGGTTAATCATCCGTGACACGCCATGGCACCTCCCTCCTCTCTTCAAAACCTATGTGAATGAGTGATTAAGTTTTGAAAGTAAGTTTTAAAATATCACCTTGACACAAGCTAGAATCACCTGGGAAGAGAGGCTGAATGAGAAATTGCCTAGATCAGGTTGGCCTGTGGAGAAGTCCATGGGAGATTGTCTTGATTATAGTTCATTGAAGTGGGAAAAACTGTTGTGGAATATTATTTTAAGATGCATTCTATTTTTTTTAATGTCGTGGAACATTTGTTTTAATTATGCAAAGATGTGTTGCATTCTTTTATGTTGCATTTGTTTAACTCTGTGAAGCTGTGTTACTTTGCCTGTCTAAAACTTATGATTGGTCTAATAAAGAGCTGAATGGACAATAGCTAGGCAGGAGAAAGGATAGGCAGGGCTGGCAGGCAGAGAGAATAAATTGGAGGAGAATGGATCAAGGAGCAAGAAAGAAGAAGGAGGAGTTGGAGATTTAGCTCAGTGGTAGAGCACTTGCCTAGCAAGCGCAAGGCCCTGGGTTCGGTCCTCAGCTCCAGAAAAAAAAAAAAAAAAAGAAAGAAAGAAAGAAAAAAGAAAGGAGAAGGAGAGGAGGACTCCAAGGGCCAGCCACACAGTCACACAGCCAGACACACAATAAGAAGGAAAGATAAGGTACACAGAAATAGAGAAAGGTAAAATCCCAGAGGCAAAAGATAGACGGGATAATTTAAGTTAAGAAAATCTGGCTAGAAATAAGCCAAGCTAAGGCCGGGCATTTATAAGAAAGAAGTCTCTCTGTGTGAATTTATTTGGGAACTGGGTGGTGGGCCCTCCAAAGAGTAAAGAGTGAAAAAGAGTAAAAAGAAAAAAACAGCAACAGAAAACCTACCCATTGTGTGTGGTGGTGTTCCCTGGGCTTGGATCCCAGACTGTATAAGAATAGAGAGAGCTAGCTGAGCACTAAGCATGCATGTTTGCATTGCTCTCCACTCTTGACTGTGGATGGGATGTGAATAGCTGCTTCTAGACCCTGCCTTGACTGCCTTGCAGCGAAGGCCGACCTGTGACTTGGAATTGTGAGCTAAAAGAAACCCTTTCTCCACTAAGTTTCTTTCTGTCAAGGTACTTTATCACAGCAACAGAGATGAAACCAGGCCATAGGGGAGCCCCCACATTGCCTCGTGGGTCAGAACTCTCTTCAGAACATACTGTGCTGTGCTGTGCTGTGCTGTCTACGTCATCAATATTTCTTTTGATCAATCTCTTGCCCCAAAGGACAATCTGCCTTTGTGTCCCAACTGAATCCTGAAATCCAGGATCTTACAAAATAGAAGACAGACCTCAATGCTCAGAAGAAGGAAGGCCAAAGTCACCCTGAAAGAGTAGAGTGTCCCCATAAGAGAGGTGGTACAGCCAGCTTTGAAAAGCACAAGTTACCGCATGCTCTTAAAGCTGTCTGGGCCCTTCTGTGGAAGTGACTAGGGCCATTATGGGCTCTGGTTCCTGTTAGACCACAGACCCTCCAACTGCCCTTCTCTCCTCCAGAAATAGGACCACACACCCCTGTAGTTCCCTTTGGGACAGAGATAGTTGATAAGAAGCAGTGCTCCCTCCCCCCCCCCATGTAAAATCACATGCCCTGGGGTTCTCCCATCCAGTCCCATGTATCTGGAATCTAATAAATAGGGAAAGGTGAAAAAAAAAAAAAAAAGAAGCAGTGCTGTGCTGTGGCCTTGACCTGCCCCACGCAAGGTCAAAATAAGTACGTGGTTTGTGCCCCTTGATGTATGGACCAGGCCAGACTAAGTCATATGGTGTGGAACTCCCAACATTCCCTGAACACTAATGCAAGCCAGAAAATTCCCTCTGTTCATGTTTTCTAAAAGGAAAATGAAGGGCCTGTCTCTTCCTCCAGGGCCCCCATCATGCTGCATGTGGTAGCTCCCCCTCCCCCTCCCACTTTGAGCATTTCTCAGCTTCTCCTGAGATTTTAATTGTTTTTTTTTTAGTTTTTATTTTTAATTATGTGTTTGTGTGTGGGGATATGTGCACATGAGTGCAGTCCTTACAGAGGCCAGAAGAGGGCGTTGTCGACACCTTAGCTAGAGTTACAGGCAGTTGTAAGCCACCTGATGTGGGTGCTGGGGGGCCAAATCCTGGTTCTCTACAAGAACAGTGCATATTCTTGAGCACTGAGCCACCCTTCCTCTTGGGTTTTGAAGGTGTTGGGAGAATTCCTGCCCTGGGGCAACATAAACATCTACCCCTCCTTGTAAGGTCCCAATGACAAGCCAAAGTATGCTTCCTGTGCTGGCTACTTTTACATCAACTTCACACAAGCTAGAGTCATCTGAACGGAAGGAACCCCAATTGAGAAAAATGGCTCCATAAAAGATCCAGCTGTAGGGCATTTTCTTAATGGGTGATTGATGGGAGAGGGCCCACCCCACTGTGAGTAGTGTCACCTCTGGCTGGAGGTCCTGGGTTCTGTAAGGAAGTAGGCAGAGTAAGTCATGAAGAGCAAGCCAGTAAGCAGCACCCCTCCATGGCTTCTGCATCAGTTCCTGCCTCCAGATTCCTGCCCTGTTTGAGTTCTGTCAGACTTCTTTCGGTGATGAACTATGATGTGGAAGGTAAGCCAAATAAACCCTTTCCTCCCCAAGTTGCCTTTGGTTATGGTGTTTCATCACAACAATAGTATTCCTAACTAGGACAATTACCATGGGGGACCACTGAGGTTATCGGACTTGCTCACAGAGCGTGGGTCACCCTAAAGAAGCCACACTAGGAAGTCTACACTCAGTGCAGATGATGGCGTTCCCACAGCCACATACAGGAAGCTCCCGGGTAACCTTCCCCAGTCCGTACACTCTGGTACCCCACGAGGCCATGAGCAGCTAGGGCAGAATTACACACACAAGGCTGTGAGGAGTGGCTGAGATCTCCCTTCCAGCTCCTCCTTCCATGGGGGAATGTCAGCAGTCCACAGCCTGACTGTGACAGTCCCCGGCAAGCCTAGCTGATCTGATGAAGTTGAGCCTCAGGGGGTGGTTCTCTTCAATGGAAGGGAAGCTTCTCCCTCCCTTCAAGGCCCCATCTTACCATCTCTGGTGTGACAACGCTGTCTCTCATAGCTGCTCTTCCTCCTCAAGGCCTGATCGTGCCCACCCCATCCTGTAGTCACAGGTCTCCCCCCACCATCCCTTTCTCCCTCCTTCCCTTCCCTTTTCTCTCTCTCCTAATAAAGCTCACTCAGATGGGTAATTTGACATCAACTCCTTTTCCAAACCTAAGCAACTGACCTGGATTTTTATTACAGCAGAACTCACCTAGAGACCCCCTGAGTGGTCCCCTAAAGACAGTCATGGGGAAGCCGGGTGGTGGCGGCACTTGGGAGGCAGAAGCAGGCGGATCTCTGTAATATCGAGGCCAGCCTCGTCTACAGAGGGAGTTCCAGGACAGGTTCCAAAGTTACACAGAGAAACCCTTCTATGAAAAACTTAAAAAAAAAAAAAAAAAAGACAGTCATGGGGACCCCACAGGCCAGTTGTTGCATTAACTTTTCCTGGGAAGATTTGCACAAACGTCTATTCACCCCAGATAGGGCATCAATGACATTTCAAAGCACAAATCTACCCAATGAGTTTACTGGGCTTCCTTACTGAGCATGGATGAGGGATGACTGAGGAGCCTGAGTGACCCTTGAGTCATGCCAAAGCCCTACCCCATGATGACCTCATGGAAGCTACATCACAGAGTCTCCTTTTAGTCAACCCTCCACTTCCGGTATACTCAGCATCTTTCAAGATCGCTGGCAGCTAGGGGAAGGCAGGAGGGAGTTGCAGATGGAATCCCAGCCAGGGACCCTGACTCTCCCCTCCTCCTACTAGGAAGTGTCAGTGGTTCATTACCATCACCATCTATAGGGTACCTCTGTATTGTTCCCATCAGTTAAGTTAGTTGCCATGGCTACAGGGTCCAGGTACTGTCTTCTCCAAGATGGTGAACACGTCATGCCCGGAGGGAAACTCCACAGTACAGCCACAGTCCTCTCATTCCCCGGGGCTCAGTCTTCCATATCGTTATGGGGGATGAGTTAGCCTTGCCTTCTGCAGATGAGGTCAGAGGAAGATTTACATCGAAGTGTGTGTTAATTTTGAAGTTTATTTTGGTTGTTGTTATTTTATTTTGGTTCACAAAACAAATGGTTTGGATATCAGCTGCCTACAATTACATCACAAATTGGTCGAAAATGTAGCAAATTATCAACAATAAGTGTGCATTGTCCTATCTAACTTCTGGGAGGAAACAGTTTGGAGGGGCTCAGACGAGTGATTCTGTCTTGGGGACTCACATGCTGGAAGCTGCAGCCAGGAGTCACTGTGTGGCATCAGCAGGGACTCCAAAGGGACCAGAGGATCCATATCTAAAGTAGTGCATGCCCTCCCGTGGCTGGTGGCTGCGGGCCTTGGCTTCCCACCAGTGTCTTCATAGCAGGGCATGGTTTCCTCCTGATGAGGGGCCTTCAGCACCCAGGAAAGGGTATCCCCATCTTTGCAGCCTCACCTGGGGGTCACTCTGCCTTCTACAGTAGCATTTTGTTCAGACCTGAGTTCAGAGGGCACCCGCAGAGATGACCAGGTTCTTGTGTCCCGGAACAATTCATTGGACACATGGATGGTGATGGGAACGGAGTGAAGTTTATTAAGAAAGGTAAAGGTACTTATGAGCTGTGAAGACAGCTGGGGAAAGATGCTCAGAAACCCCATGCCACGTGAATTCTGGTCCTTTAAAAGTTGTCTGTGTTGAAGCTTGAGGAAGGAAGGAAGAGTTGATGTGACTCACAGTTCAAGGGTCCATCACGGTAGCGAAAGCATGGTGGCAGGAGCGTGAGGCAGCTGATCACATGGCATCCACAGTCAGGAAGCAGAGAGAGATGGATACTGGGGCTCAGCTCACTTTCTCTCTCTCTCTCTCTCTCTCTTCTGAGACAGGGTTTCTCTGTGTAGCTTTGGAGTGTGTCCTGGAACTCGCTTTGTAGACCAGGCTGGCCTTGAACTCACAGAGATCCACCTGACTCTGCCTCCCGAGTGATGAGGTTAAGGACATGCACCACTACTGCCTGGCTTGCTGTTTCCTTTTTACTCAGTCCAGGACCCCCAGCCCGTGGGATGGTGCCACCCATGTTTAGGGTGAATCTTTGCGCCTCAGTTCACTGGGTCTAAATAATCCCACGTAGGCATGCCCAGAGGCTTGTATTCGAGGTGATTCTGGATCTGGTAAAGTTGAGGGTCAGTTTTAACTACCACTTATTCCCAGAGCCCCTAACTTCTGTGCATCATGGAGTTTCTTCCCATCTGTTTTTGTGTGTAGCCCAGGCAGGGAGAGGTTTCCAATAGATCTCTCTCCTACGTGGATTTTTTCATATATTCATTTCTATAGTTCTTTCTCCACAACCCTTCTCTATTGCTACATCTTGCCATCTAGAGAGCAGACTGGCAGTCTGATGTCATAACATCAGGAAGAGGGGGTCTTGTGGGAATCATGGAGGCTGGCCACCAAGTGCATGCTGGGTCTTGGAAGCGCGTGAGCATCAGAGAGCTCGTCCCATCTGATGGTTTAGATTGACTGTCCCCTGGACAGGACCTGAAATCACCTTGGATACAAAGCTCTGGGCATGTTGGTGAAGGATTATCTTGGGACAGTGAACTGCATTGAGAAGACCCACCCTCACGGTGAGCAGCACCATTCCCTAGGCTAGGGTTCTGGACTAAATAAAAAAGAAAGGAGAAAGTGAGCGGACTGCCAACATTCATACATCTCTACATCCTGGCTGCAGATGCAATACAACCGGCTACCTTACGCTCTTGCCACCCCAGTGGACTGAATACCCTGGAGCTGTGAGCCAGAGTAAGCTCTACCTTCCTTATGTCACTTGTGAGTTTTGTCATAGCAACAGGAAAGTAATAGACGCAGGCAGACGCTTCAGAGTTTTGCTCGGGTCGTCTCAATCTCAAGACCACACTGAGGTAGAGGCTTGAGAACTGTGGCTATTGTGTGGCCTTTGGCTGGGTGTCCAGATTGTGTGGGGTCCAGGAATGTATCTGCAGGAGACATCCACCTCCAGGTCCCACAGAAGAGGCCAGAGCCAAGGATCAAAGGTCAGTCTGGGTCAGCAAGCAGCAGAGAGGGCAGTGGACCTGGAAACATGGAGGGGTCCATGAGAGACCTGGATGCCAGGCGGAGGCATCTGTAGTGATACCTCCCTTCCCTGTGTCCCCTCAGACACAGTCACTAAGATCCCTCCCCCGTGGAAACAGAAGCCACTAACAGGGAGAAATGTTTCCAAATATTTATCCAACAGAAGACTTGCATTCTGAATATGTAAAGAACATTTACAGTTCATTAACAGGAAAGTAAGGACACGAGCTTTTAAGACGCTCTAAATATTTAAACAGATGCTCCACTAAAGAAACACATAAGAGGCTGGGAGCATGAGGACTCATCTGGATTCCCAGCACCCACAGAAAACCTCAGATACGGGCTCATGCACCCATAATCCCAGCAGTTGGGGAGGTAGAGGCATGCAGGTCTCTGGGGTGCATTGGCCAGCTAGTCTAACGAAATCAGTGAGCTCAGTTTCGGGAAGAGACCCTGCTGCAAAAAATGAGGTGGAGAGAGACTGCGGAAGATACCCAAAGTCAACCCCCAGCCTCCACATGAATTCGAACACTCATACACAGGCGCCTGTATGCATGCACGTGTGTACAACAGAAACACACCAATTTCTTAAAAAGGAAAACAAGCACACACAAAAAGGATGTTTCTCTCTAAATCCAGGTATGCTGGATCACACCTATCATCCCAGTGTTCAGGAGGCTAAGGCACAGGTGGCTGGAGAGTTGGAGGCTAGCCCAGCTACACAGCAAGGTTTTATTTAAAAAAAAAAACAAATACAAACAAAAACTTCTCAATGTTATTAATCACTAGGGAAATATGTATTAAAACCATAGTGAGATCTCAAGTCCCTCTTGTGGCTAAAGTCAAAAGACCTGACTATAGCAAGTGTTGGCAAGGATACGGGACAACAGGCAAGCACTTCTGTGTAGACTGCTAATGGAGAAATAGAAATGCTGTGGCCAATTTGGTAACATTTTCAGTCTCTCAAAGAGTGAAGCACATACCCGTAAGTTGCAGCCACCCCCTCCTTAGCACTCCCAACAGTATCTGTCCACACAAAGATAGAGGTGTGAAAATTCATAAAGCACAATTTGCCTGTCTGAGTTGTGGGATTCATTTAGCTGAAGGGTAGTAATGACTTGTGCGGACTGTCCCTTGGGATGCATGAGCAAATAATCAGTGACATTATTTTTGGATCTCCCATGCTGTTTCATCTGCATGAGGGGAAACTGAGGCTGCGAGAGTATGGGGCAGCAACAAGGATCGGCCAGCAGGTCAGTGTCCAAGCAGGGCCCAGCAGGAAGGGGACATTAAGGTCCCTCCTCACTTCATCTTGGCAGGGCCACATTTCTGCTAGACAATCTCCATGCTTCCCTCTGTGGCTTAGGGCAGCGTTAATTGGGCAGAATCTGGACCAAGTCCTCTCAGAACCACCCTGCTAATAAGCATGCCATCACATGAAGGCGGGAGCCGCCAGAGCCCTCGCTGGGTTGGGCTCAATTAATTCAAACAAAAAGAGGCTGTGAAGCTCTCATCCAGCGGGCAGGCTTGACAGGCATGCGGGGGGTGAGGGGTAGGAGTGGGGGGGGGCAGGCTTCAGGTGGCCCCTTTGAAAATTCAAGCCCTGAGTTCCCCATAAGGACAGGAAGGCATGGCTTCTCTCAGCAGCCCAAAGAGGAGAAGACCCAAGTCGGTTCAGAAGTTTAGTGGGCTTGATCAGGGAGATGGGTGGGGCTGGGGAGTTGGGACTGTGCAGGTCTGGTTTGTCCAGGCTTGTTTGAGCAGGCTTGCTCTTCTTTTCCATACTCATGCCAATTTATTCATCCATCTGAACCCAGTGCCTTAAAATAATGAGTCTTAGCCAGGTGATGGTGGCACACGCCTTTAATCGCAGCACTCGGGAAGCAGAGGCAGGCAGATCTCTGAATTTGAGGCCAGCCTGGTCTACAGAGCGAGATCCAGGACAGCCAGGGCTACACAGAGAAATCCTGTCTCAAAAAAAAGAATCTTCCATTCTGTGTGAACTCCTGATCTCCAGGCAGGTTCCATGGGAAATTATTATTATTATTATTACTATTACTACTATTACTATTATTACTATTATTAGAGACAGGGTCTGGCTATGCAGCTCAGGTTGGTCTGGATTTGAAGACCCTCCTGCCTCTGCCTCCTGAGAGCTGGGATGGCAGGAGGGTACCACCTTGCCTGGCTTAGGTGAGTCTATTCCCATGACAGAGTGAAGCGGGCAGCTGCCCTGGAGTTGAAAGGCCCTCCATCAAGCATGCGCCCTCCCCTGGCCTGAACACTGGTGCTGGCTGAGACCTGTTTCTGTGATCCAGAATGTCCTCAGAAGAGTGCCTGGGTTCCTAAGAGGGCCCATTACACAGCCTCCTGTGACACTTCACCCTGGCAATACTGTATTGGTCCAGGGCGTCACAATACCAGATTAGGGTCAGTGACTCACGGAGCAGTACCCAGACTTCAGAAAGGTAGATCTGGAGTAAATAGGGCTTGGATCACTGTGAGGCAGAGGGCAGTGGCCAGAGGGCAGAGGACAGTGGGCAGTGGGCAGAGGGCAGTGGGCAGGGGCAGTGGGCAGTGGGCAGTGGGCAGTGGGCAGGGGCAGTGGGCAGAGGGCAGTGGACAGTGGGCAGTGGGCAGAGGGCAGTGGGCAGTGGGCAAAGGGCAGTGGGCAGAGGACAGTGGGCAGTGGGCAGTGGGCAGGGGCAGTGGGCAGAGGACAGTGGGCAGTGGGCAGTGGGCAAAGGGCAGTGGGCAGAGGGCAGTGGGCAGAGGGCAGTGGGCAGAGGACAGTGGGCAGAGGACAGTGGGCAGGGGCAGTAGGCAGAGGACAGTGGGCAGTGGGCAGTGGCAGAGGACAGTGGGCAGTGGGCAGAGGACAGTGGGCAGTAGGCAGTGGGCAGAGGGCAGTGGGCAGAGGACAGTGGGCAGTGGGCAGGGGCAGTAGGCAGTGGGCAGTGGACAGAGGACAGTGGGCAGTGGGCAGTGGACAGTGGGCAGAGGGCAGTGTGTAGTGGGCAGTGGGCAGTGGGCAGTGGACAGTGGACAGTGGGCAGAGGGCAGAGGGCAGTGGGTAGTGGGCAGAGGACAGTGGGCAGTGGGCAGAGGACAGTGGGCAGAGGACAGTGGGCAGTGGGCAGTGGGCAGTGGACAGTGGGCAGAGGGCAGTGGGTAGTGGGCAGTGGGCAGTGGGCAGAGGGCAGAGGGCAGTGGGCAGTGGGCAGAGGGCAGTGGGCAGTGGGCAGAGGGCAGTGGGTAGTGGGCAGTGGGCAGTGGCAGCTATGTTGTCCTGATGATGGGAAATGCTTCCCTATAAGATGTGTTTTCCCTCCTGTCAGTGAGCGCCCCCCCCCATTCACCTTTCCTCTTTTGGAGCATCCACGACTGTCTACACCCCACGATGTCAACTGGAGTCACCAGGGCATCCCCCGTGTTAGCCCCAGGCTTTCTTCTGTGATACTGATCTTCATATCCTGCAGAGGGGCTATGGAGACCCAGGGTGGGAAATAGATTTGCCAGTGACACACAGTGGGGCTTGAGGGTCACTTCGACTTTGGCCCGGGACAATGGTCCCCATTTTTGTAAACCACAATGACTTCCAGAAGAAGGGACTTGGGGACTTGATCGGGGGTCTCAGGCCAGAGCAGGGATTCTCTTCACCATCAGAGTGGTGAGGGGTGGGGGTGGGGGTAAGGCTGGGGTAAAGGTCTGCACGTGCCTGACTTTGGCCTTCACCTGCCTTGGGCTTCTCTTTGCTTCGTATGAAGAGGGTCTGGGTCCCTGCTTTCCAGGGTGTAAAGATCATGGTGAGGAAAGGCAGAGGCGGAGCCACACTCACCAAAACTCTGAAAGCAAAGTGACAGAGGGAGAGCATTAGCGGGGACCCCCAGGCTCTGTCCTAAAAATCTAGACACCCTGTGTCCCTCAGCTGAGCCCCACTGCTTCTGACCGGCCCAGCCTGGCCTCCTGCACAGCTCTCCAACTAAACAAGTTCAAGACCTGACGGTAACTAGATGCATAAAGTTGGTGGGAAAAAAAAATCTGGATATAAATAAGTATTCCTGGGGCACTCCACCTCCTGCAGGCATGAACTTTGAATAATTGGAGAGAATTATGCCGAGGACTAATCAAAACTTTTTTTTCCACTTGCTAATTACCTCTGGGCTTCATCAGTGTCACAGTCTAATCAACTCCAGACATCTTAATTGACCCTTGGGAAATGCCAGAACCGGAGGGCTTTGGTGTCACAGTGAGGGGGGCTGGGAGCCGGGAGGCTGGGGTCCTGGATGGAGCCGCCTTGGCCTGGGGAGGGGGCTGGCTATGGGGTGGGGCAGGGCAAGCTGCTGGCTCTGCTCAGTAGGAAAGAAGCCTTGCTCTGTCCTGCAGGCCCTCGGATGCCATCTTCCACATCCTCTGTGGGTTTTAGCCATTGAATCATGGAGTTCAGGTAGGGTTTGTTCCGGGTGGTCCCCAGGGTAGGGATGACTTCTTATAAAATGGGGCAGGGTAGCTCTGGAATGCTCCACCCAGTGGTGGGGGTTGGGGGGAGCCCTGGGTGTCTGCAGGAGGAAAGAGGGCTTGATTTCTTTTCCTAAATGAAGCCATTTGCACAGGATGAAAGCTCTCTCTTCTAAGAACAGAACTCAGCCTGGGGAAGAAGCCTTGGGAGGTAGAGTCCTGGGTAGCAGGCAGGCTGGGACAAATGGAGAAATCTGCGCCAGGAGGCAAGGCGAGGAGCTGGTAGGGAGGGAGAGAAGAGCCCTGTGTAGGTGGTGGGGTCCAGAAATGGTTTGTTCCCGGGAAGTCTTTCTCGTCCTCTGTCCCCTGCCTCCCGGATTCTGCCCGTCTTCCTGCCTTCCTCCCCATCTCCTCACCTCCCCATCTGTCCCGACCTTCCTTCTTGCTCTCTCCATCTGTCTTTCTCTTGTAGGGTCTCCAGGGAGGCTGCTGAGAGGGGGCCGTGAGTCTGCTCTGGGTGCACAGCTGGGCTTGGGAAGCTGTGGGGCCTCCAGCGGCTGATAGCACCCTGGGTCTGACTGGGTGGCCCCACAGGGTGCCCTCTACAGTCCTGCATGGAGGAGAAGGTCCAGGCACTTTTTTTAGTGCCAACTAACCTGACATTTCAGCTATTTTCTGTGACTCTCTGAATTCTGAGAGAAAGAGAGCTCCTTGCCTAGGGGCCAGGCTAGCCCACCAGAGCTCCAGTCTGCCAGACCCAGGGTCATTTATTCACTGTGGTTAGGATGCCATCCTTGACCTCAGTGCAAAGACACTTCAGGGGATTCTTAGGGACTATTTATTTTGTGGTACTGGTGATGGAACTTATGGGCTGTAGCATACTAGGCAACTGCTCTGTTACTGAGCCACACCCCAGCCCCTCACTGGGGGATTCTAGGCAGGTGCTCTACCACTGAGCCACACCCCAGCCCCTCACTGGGGGATTCTAGGCAGGTGCTCTACCACTGAGCCACACCCCAGCCCCTCACTGGAGCATTCTAGGCAGGTGCTCTACCACTGAGCCACACCCTTAGCTCTCTCTTTATTTTAAGACAGTCTCCCTGCAGGCCTAGAACTCACTCTGCAGCCCAGTCTGATCTTAAACTTATAATCCACCTGCCTCACCCTATTGAGTAATTGTGATTATGTCTGAGACATCAGTCCTGACTTTTCTTCCGTCTGTTTGGGGTTGAGGCTTAGTACCCCTTGTGCTTTGGAAGTACACTCCAACTCCAGCCCCACACTGTGGACACACTGAAAACCATTCAGTGACTAGCGCTGGGTATGTTTTGCTCCTGGTGGGATTGCTCAGACAAGAGTGGGGTCTGCCTGGGACAGCATCCTGGTGGGTACAGACAGGGTGCTCTAAGTCCAGCCCCCACCCTGGGAGGGATTCCATGCACTCGAGGGTCTGTCTGTTGTGAACACAGGGACCCTACCTATGCAACTTCAGCAGCAGTCTGTCCCTCCTGCACAGAGCCCACCCACCCCGTCAGGCCCCCAGGCCTCAGGCCCCTGGATGGACCAGCTTAGTCTCCTTGGCCGGCAGGAACCATTCATCTCCACTCTGTGATAGATGGTCTGTCCTGTATCGCGCCCGCCGCTCTTGCTATTTCAGTAGCAGAATAATGTTTATCGGTTCCCAGGGCAGTGCCACCCTCCCTCCCACACCCTCCCTCCCGCCCACCCCCCTTCCTGCTGGGGTGGGGACTCTGGGGACTCTCAGTGGTATCAGGCGGGTTGCTTGGGCTATTTTCATTCTCTTAATTCGCTGTCCCCATCTCCTCTTTCTTATTGCTTTTTTTTTTTTAGAGGGGTTTGGGGAGGGCCTCTGGAACGAGGCAGATATTTTCCTGGTGAACTTTTTTCAAAATAAAAACCATCATTTATGATTATTTACCCACCCCACTTGCTGTCAGCCTTTGGTTTCTTATCAGTGTGACTTCCCTTGTCCTCCCCCCTCGCCCCCTCCACTCCACCCCTGCCTCCCTGACACAGGCAGGGATGCAGGTGTGTGTGTGTGTGTGTGTGTGTGTGTGTGTGTGTGTGTGTGTGTGTGTGTCTTTGCTGGAGAACCTAAGACCCCTCCTGCACCTCATCATCACATGCCCCCTGCCCTGCTTCCTCCTGGACTCTGTTCCCTGGGCCTCCCTGGTCGTGCCTTCCCGGTAAGATCTGTGTGAGGTCACTTTATACGGACACAGACATAGGCCTGTTGATCATTCCTTCATCCAACAAACACTCCCTGAGGGCTTCCCCCCTTTTCCTGTGTCTATGCCTGTCGTGTGTGTGTGTGTGTGTGTGTGTGTGTGTGTGTGTGTGTGTGTGTGCATACTGAGGCCATAGGTCATTTTCTAGTGTCTTCCTCAATTTCTTTCCATCTTAGTTTTTTGCATGTGTGTGTGTGTGCATGTAGTTGATGTTACGTCAGGAATCATTTCAATGGCTCTTCTGCCTCATTCATTTTTTTTTTTTTTGTCTGTATAGCTCTGGCTGTCCTGGAACTCACTCTGTAGCCCAGGCTGGCCTTGAACTCACAGAGATCCACCTGCCTCTGCCTCCCGAGTGCTGGAATTAAAGGCGTGCACCACTACCATCCGGCTTCCTCTGGGAATCCCACCTCTGCCTTCTGAGGTGGGCTGCCATGCCCACTCAGCTCTGGGTATCCTCCAGCTTGCACAGCTTTAGCTGCTGAGTCATTCCCCAGCTTCCTGAGGATTTTTTATGTCCCACGAAAAGCCACACACCTGCCTAAGTAGGAATCTACCCTGACATATCCCAGTCTGCCTGTATCTCAGAGACGTCCTCCTTCTAAGTTCATAAAACGGAGCCCTGGGCTTCCTGTGGTTTTGCTGTGCAACATTGGGCAGCTCACTGACCCTCTCTGAGT
The DNA here is from genome assembly GCF_949786415.1 of Peromyscus eremicus. NCBI lineage: Eukaryota > Metazoa > Chordata > Mammalia > Rodentia > Cricetidae > Peromyscus > Peromyscus eremicus. The sequence continues at coordinate 31,374,648 of NC_081438.1, read as the reverse complement.
CTTCCTCTCTTTCCTTTTCAGTGAAAGCAAACCCTGGGTGCTGGGTACCTCCGATCTGGCGGCACATTTTCCTACCAGCCCTCAGGTGACACCTGTTCTGAGCAGCTTTGGCCGGGCCCAGCCCTTTCATGGCTTCCTGCCCAGTCACCAGGAACAGCCAGGTCTGTGTGGGGCACTTCCCCCAGCCTGCCATGCCCAAGTGTCTAGCCAGCTGGGCTCTGGAACCCTCATTCAGCTCAGGAAGGGACCCCGTGTTCCAGATCCTGGGTGACCCTTCCTGAGGGGGTTCTGCCAGGTCTTGGATGGAGGGGGCTCCAGGGTCCAGGCTGACAGAGGATCAGGTCTTGAAATGGGCTCAGGAGCATCTGTCCACACTGTCTCTCCCTACACTGGTAGAGGAGGTCATCATGAATATTTATAAGTCTATGAATATTCATGATGCCAGTGAAGCCTCTCTTCCTACCCTCCTGCCCTTGGGCACTTGCACAGCAGCTAAGTCCCCCCAAGCCACGTGTCTCTGTTGACCCTGCATGCGACCCAGTGAGGCACAGCAGCTCACCAGGAGCCTGGTGAGCACCCTACCTCAGGAGAGAGAGCCCCGGCTCTGACTCTCTTCCTCATTAAAGACTGGCCCTTTCTTAGGCCTCAGTTTCCCTTTTGGCCCTCCAGGGGACTTGTGCCTCCTAAGAACAATGGCAGGCTCTCTGGTTCCACAGTCGGAGGCCTCATTGTCTCTAGGACAAAGGCAGGAGCCTCGGGTTCCTAGCCTTGTCAGACTGGATGTCAGGCATCGAATCCAAGAGGCCTTGGATCAGGTGTCCCTGACACTCTCTGAGCTACCACTGGGGACAGCCCAACTCTCCCCAGCCGAAGCTAGCTCAACCACAGGAGAAGCAAGGATCTTGGCACACTGGACCATACTGCCCAGTCAGACTCGGAGTCCCACTACTCACCTGTGTGACCTCTGTGGGGCCCTCAGCTCTGTACTGTGACCCCTCTGAGTGAGTTCCCTGCCTGTATTCCAGGCCTGGCCGTCCTTGGTGGATGGAAGCTGTTTTGTGTCAGGGAGCTCCAAGCTGAACACATCTGGTCATTCTCCCAGAGGATAATCAAGGAGGCCAAGCCCAGAGTGGCTGCAGAGCACCCCTCTACCCAGAGGAGCCAAGGACCCCAAGTTTTGTTTGTAAGTCCTACAGGCTTTGGATTTTCAAGGTGCCTGGCCCCATCTACCTACAGAGTGGATACTCCTCAAGGCTGGCTTGTCCACAGGGCTCCACCAACTAGAACAAACTATTCAGTGCCTTCTAGAATGTTCCAAGATATGTGCTCTTTGGCATGCCTTCTCCAATGTCCAGCAAGCACTTGCTTTCTATCCCATTGTGTGCTGGGAGCTCCAGAGCTTCTGTATGAGCCCTGCATACAATGAGACTAAAGGCATTACTAGGTCCCGACTTCTCATCCTGTCTTCGCAAACCCACAGTGAGACGATTGGCTCTGGGCTCACTTGCCCAAGGTCACACAGCAAGTATATGGCAGGATTTGAACCTGTCTCAGTGTGTGCTTAGGACCACCTTCCAGCGTGGAGGGCGAATAGAGGTCCCCTTATACTTTGGATCTTTGCCTAGACTGACCCTGTGGGAGCTTCATGACTGAGACCCAGCCTGCTCGGTGCTGTTTGCCTAAATATGTCCAACCTCTGTCTTCCCACGGGACCGACGCAGCCACCGCCAACATCTGTGGGGACAACGGCACTGGAATGCCTAATGAGAGTTTGACGTGGCCCTGCCACAGAGCGTGGGCCGGGACAGATGGTCCATCATTATCTATCTTTATTAATTACTAGCTCCCCGGGCAGCGATTGGCTCTGAGCTCAGCCTTGTCAGAGGCACCAAGGCCCCCAGCTCTTCTGGAAGGAAGAAACAGCCCTTCGTTGAGTACAGCACGCTTCTCCTCCCGGCTGCCTTGGAGGCCACAGACATTTTTGGCTCAGTGAGGTCCCTAGGGGGCTGGGCTAGGCAAGAAGCAAAGTTACAAAGGTAGTTACTTGAGGGTCCTGGGTGGAGGGATGTGTGCAGGGAGAGGCAGAGACACTCCCGCCCCCCCCCCCCCATCCCCCAAAGCCCACACAGCAGCAGCCGGGATCTGGTCAGTTGTGCTCAGGTCTGAGCACATTGTGTGCATGTTCTTGAGTGTGTTTGCATGTGTGCCTGTGAGTGGTTGTGTGTGTGTGTGCACATGCACACAGAGGCCAGAGATTGATATGCGGTCTCTTACTCAATCCCTCTCCACCTAGCTCTGCAGATTTAAAAAGAAAATGTGTACGTGTGTGTATTTCTTACATGTGTGCAGGTGCTCAGGAAGCTGGAGGAGGCTACTGGAGCTGGAGTTACAGACAGCTATGAACTGCCCAAAATGGGTGCTGGGAATCAAATCAGGGTCCCAGGGCTCTTAACCTGATAACCACTGAAACATCCAGCTCCTCTCTACCTTTATTTTATCTATCTATCTATCTATCTATCTATCTATCTATCTATCTATCTATCTATCTATCTATATCTATTTATCTATCTATCTATCTATCTATCTATCTATCTATCTATCTATCTATCTATCTATCTATCTATCTATCTATCAATTCCCAGACAGGGTTTCTCTGACTGTCTGAAACCTGCTCTGTCGACCAGGCTGGCCTCGAACTCAGAGATCCGCCTGCCTCTGCCTCCTAAGTGCTGGGATTAAAGACGTGTGCCACCATTGTCCAGCTCCACCTTGTTTTTTGAGACAGCATCTTTCACTGAACCTGGAGCTCTCCAGGTCATTGGGGGTGACCAGCCAGTGAACTCCAGGGATCTGCCAGTCTCCACTGCCCATTCTCCCAACACTGGAGTTACAGACATAGCCAGTGAGCCTGGCTTTTATGTGAGTGCTGGGGATCCATACTTGTGTGGTAAGAACTTTACCAACTGCGTTATCTCCCCATCTCAGGCCCTTCTGCATCCCTCTCAGTCTTGGGTTCCTGGTGTAGGGGCCTTGGAGACCCAAAGACCTCAGAGGTCTCATCCTGCCTCACCTTTCACATGTTCAGAGCACCATCTGCCCTGGGTCACCTTGAGCTTTGGTCTGGGTCCCAAACTCAGCCAGGCCCCAAACTTTCCAAGAGGCTCAATAGGTCCCTTCTCATTTCCCCTCCCCGTCATGTTCTCATCTTTGATGAGGGAGTGCAGGGACCCCTCTGTGGTCTGTGCCCAAGGTGCCAATGAGATAATTGGGGCCACTGCCCTAGGCCCAACATGTGGCATGTCCTCCATCACCCCTAGTCCCACCTCAAGGGACATTGATATCCTCCTACCCTCCAGGAAGTGAATAGAATAGTCACCAGGGAAAGAGATCCTCTGGGCTCTGGGTTCAGATTCTGTTGCTGGGGTAAGAACCAGGCATCCCGAGGCTGTGCCCGCGTAGACAAGGCTGTACGTGCCTGCCAGCCAACACACATCCCCCAGCTTGTGTGCAGCCTGTTAGTCAAGGAGATGATGATAGGTGAAGCATAAGATTTCCAGTCAATAAAAAGTGCCGTGGAGGCTTTTTATACCCCGTCTGTCACACAGGGGAGGCGTTTTATCTGCTGCCCATTTGACAGCTTGTCAGGAAGCAAGGCCCTGCCGAAGCCTTGGTGCTGCTGATTCAACAGTGCCCTCAGGAGCTGGCCAGCTTCTGTGAGGGGATTGATAGACAGAAAGAACCCTCTAGACCCCAGACCTATCCTGAGCTGGAGTGTGGAGTCAGGAAGAGCTACCTGTGCCTGCTTGTTTGGGTCACCATAACAAAACACAACAGGAATTTAATCTCTCATAGTCCTATCGGCTAGAGGGTGGGGCTCAGGTACGGACAGAGCCGGCTCCCCTGGGGGCCTCTCTCCTGGGGGGCTTGTAGATTGTGTGCCCTCTTGTGTCCTCAGATGGCCAGCCTTTTCGAGTGTCTGTCCTCATCTCTTCTTGGAGGTGTGTGTGTGTGTGTGTGTGTGTGTGTGTGTGTGTGTGTGTGTATAAATGTGGAGGTCAAAGGTCAGCCTCAGGATTTCCATCATTTTGCTTTTCATTTTGGAGATATGGTCTCTCACTGAACCCGGAGCTTGCCCATTAGTCTAGACTGGCTGCTCAGCGAACCCCATGGACCTGCCTGTCTCTGTCTCTCCGATGCTGGGCTTATAGGCCTGAAACCTCATGTGTCCAGCTTTCTTATGTGGGGTCCGCCAGCCAAGCACCAACTGAGCCACCTCCCCAGTGTATGATGTCTTCTTCTTCTTTTGGGGACCCATTGGGAGGGGCGCTCTGTGTGATAACCTCCATGAAGGCTGTGTCTCCAATACAGCCCACATTCTGAAGTTCAGGGCCAGGACTTCAAGACGGAAATTGGGAGGGAGGACCCAATTAGCCTCTAATTCTGCTTTCTTTCCTGAGTTGTCCTGATGTCTTGCTGAGTGGCTCTAGGTGACCCCCCCCCCCCAAACCTCTGTGCTCTTCAAAGGGGTGGCTGGGATCCATAAAGGTAATCTTCCTGCAAACAGTGAAGGCCACGCCCACAGGAGCCTTGTGAGTGGAAGGAACAAAGGAGGTTGAACAGCCGTCGTGGTCACAGCAGAGTCAAGGGCCCCAAACGGGGGTCGGACTCAGCTGAAACACGGCCTCGAATCCCAGCCCGGCCAGTGACCAGACAAAGGTTGCTTTGTCTCAGTTCCCTAACCTGGCAAACAGAACGGGAGTAGGGATGAGAGAGTGGACAGACGTAGACACGGCTCTGAGCAGTGTGCAAGCCAAGAGCTGGAGGCGTGGTCCCGGAGGAGGGAGGGGGAACTGCCTGAAGAAAGCCTTGAACCCCCAGGAAAACAATATTCATGCTTAACTCTGCGGACAGCAAGGAAGTTCAGGGATTTTCCCAGCAGAGACACCTGAAAGGTCAGCTCAGGTCGGTGGCACGGGCGGCTGTCCCACCAGGACAGTGCTAGGGGTCTTTGTGGTGATCCAGAAGGAATGGAGGTGTAGGGGCATATGGCAAGAGGAGACCCACTCAGGCTTCCCTGAGAGGGTGGCTGCACGGTCTGGGGCAGGAAGGTTTGTTGGAGCCTGTAGATCCCAGAACTCAGGAGACATCACAGTTCAAGACCAGCCTGAGTAACTCAGTGAGACTCTATCTCAAAAGAAGCAGTGAAAAGAGGGCTGGGGGGGTGGCTCAGTGGTGGAGTACCAGCCTAGAATCCCCCAGTGAGGGGCTGGGGTGTGGCTCAGTGGTAGAACACCTGCCTAGAATCCCCCAGTGAGGGGCTGGGGTGTGGTGCAGTGGTAGAGCACCAGCCTAGAATCCCCCAGTGAGGGGCTGGGGTGTGGCGCAGTGGTAGAGCACCTGCCTAGAATCCCCTAGTGAGGGGCTGGGGTGTGGCTCAGTGGTAGAGCACCTGTCTAGAATCCCCCAGTGAGGGGCTGGCGGTGTGGCTCAGTGGTAGAGCACCTGTCTAGAATCCCCCAGTGAGGGGCTGGGGGTGTGGCTCAGTGGTAGAACACCTGCCTAGAATCCCCCAGTGAGGGGCTGGGGTATGGCTCAGTGGTAAAACACCTGCCTAGAATCCCCAGTGAGGGGCTGGGGGTGTGGCTCAGTGGTAGAGTACCTGCCTAGAATCCCCCAGTGAGGGGCTGGGGTGTGTTTCAGTGGTAGAGCACCTGCCTAGAATCCCCCAGTGAGGGGCTGGGGTGAGGCTCAGTGGTAGAGCACCTGCCTAGAATCTCTCAGTGAGGGGCTGCTTTGACCCAGAGCCTCTGGGTGGTAGTCACAACAATAGGACAGAAAGCTTCAACGGCTCCCTCCAAACTGGAAAGAAAATATCTTAAAAATTGTCTCTCTACTTTTTCAAACAATAAAACCCCCATGGAACAGATAATACCCAAACCAAACAACCTCCAGGAAGCCACCTGAGGTGTCAAGGACAGAATGCATCTCCACCTTTGCGGTGCCTATGAGCTATAAGGAATATCATTTTTCAGGCTGGATGATTGTGGGTCAATAGCTTGACATCTCTGAGCTTCAGCTGCCCTTTGAAAAACAGATAAGTGAGGTTCACTTTCTGGGCTGCTGAGGTAAGGGAGATGGGGTGTCATGGGCTTAGTGTGTTGCATGGCAGTATGCCAAACCCAAGACTTCAGAGTGAGACATTACTGAGCACAATCTTTACAGAGGTGATCTAGGGTAAATGAGGTCATTGGGGTGACCCTAATGCATTGTGACAGTGTCTTTAAGAGAAGGGAAAATCTGGACCCAGAAGACCTGGAAAGGAAGAGAACGAGACAGCTGGCAGCCACAGAAAGCCAGACACAGCTGTTAACCGGGAAGGGAGGTGAGGCAGGGTGCTCCTCCACAGCATCCCGGGAGGTAGCTCGGCCCTCAGACACCTTGGCTGTGAGTAGACACCCCTCTGCTGCATTAGCACAGTGTGGCATCCCATGACAGTGGCCCCAGAACATTGGCACAGACCTAGGTGTGTCAAGGTCCATACTGTGAGGGCCGCTGGCTCCTGGCAAAGTTAGCCTAGCACTCTGCCTGCACACGTGCTCTTCCACAGATCCCTGCACCCTGGAATGTGGCATTAGTGGCACCTACTCCCCTTTGTGGTCTAGGTAAGGGTAGAGTGAAACTCGATAGTTAGTGGACAATGGTGAGGGCGCATGCACACATATGTCACACACACAGATATTTATGGCATGTGGATGTACACATATGCAAATGTTATACTTAAGTCATGCACGCAAAGCACCCAGCAATTCATATGTACATACATGCATGCATACACATGTGCACACCTCCACACAGGCACCCTGAACACATGGACACACACACATGTGCACACATACCATGAACATAATCATGCAGCACACGCATGCACATGACTCCCTGAACACACATCACACACATAAGCATTCACCACACACATACTCTGCATGTACTTGCAGGCACATCTTCACACATACACATGGAGGCCCTAACGCAGACTTGTTCACACACAAGGCATATCACACATGTATGTGTATGCACACATGCATATATCAACACAGGGCTCCAATGTACAAATACACACACATATGCAGACACACAGACGTGCTTACATGCACACACATGGCAGACATGCACCAACACACATGGTTGGAGGTCACCAGCCTAGTGCAGAGGAAGTTCCTATAGCCTCTCTTTTCCCTTACCAGCGCTTGAGTGAAGCCAGACTTGGTATGTGTCACCAGGCACAGGCTGCAGGCTGAGCACGCCTCTGGGCAGGGTGCTCAGTTCCAGAATGCTGTCTGCAGCTATTGTGAGTACCTACTATGTACATGACTGATAGTGATTACCAGACAAATGTGACCCTCGAGGAGATCACAGTGAAAAGTCCAGAAACATACTACCTTATCGGAATTTTCCCAGGGGCCTGCCTTGAGAAAACTCCTCCCAGAGTCCTGTGGAAGATGCTATGTCCAGCGTGGGATAATCTGAGGGAACAGAATTTGTGTACACCAGTTTCTTATGTCCGTTTACTTTATTTCTCTATAACAAACTTCTGTCTACACAGCGTCAGTTCTGTTTTGATGCTCAGCTCCTCTATGTCCCTTTGTTTTCTGTTCTCTCACAGCCCTAGTAATAACTAAGGTCTTATGCTCTCAATCTCATCTTTGTCCTCTGTTCCTTCATCCTCCTTCTATCCTTCCTCTCCTCCTCTCCTGACCTGATTCAAATTCACCTACAGTCTGCAAAACTTTTCCTTGCTCCTTACTCCTTGGCCTGAGCCAGTCTGCCTTACCATCAATGGCAACTCTGCTTTGTTCTCTTCTCTCTGGCCACTCTGCTTGGACCAGGAATTCTGCTCCAGTCTTTACTGCACCTGGTTATGAAAAAAATTCTTTTGTCTTGAGTCAATAGCTCTGGCATGCCACTAGGCCTAGGGGAAGGGATGATTTGAGCTTCATTTGCACAAGAAACAAAGCTATGCATCTACAGTCTGCCTGTCTCCTAGGCTCTGTAGAGGTGTTACCTAGTAGATCAGCAGTAGGTCTGAGAAGCTTACACTATTTGCCATATGGCCTAGTAGTATATGAGCACACAAGAAATTCATAGCAGAAGACAGCTGATATATTAAAAGCTGAATAATAACAAATATTCCCTGATAAATGCTTCCCTCTAGAAAGATTCCTTGACCATTCTAGGTTTAACTTTATAATATACAGCTGATTCTCTATAATATATTCCTGCGGCTTTCAGCACTGCCTGAAGCATCTGTTGTTAAAGGAAGCAGGAGTGTGCAGTATGTTCAAACCCACATTCATGGGGGCAACAGTGCCCTTCCATCTAGACTCCAAGAATCCTTGGGCCACATGGCTGAAAGCCCTGTGCTGCTCCCTCTCTGCTCCTAGGCTCCTCTTGTATCTCCCTCCCTGGGAGAAACCCTGCTTGTCTGATGATGTTTTTAAGAAATAAAGGACCTCTGGGCCCCATCTACTTAAAACCTTGCAAAATGTCACTTTTGTTACCTTCTCATTCAGACCCATTTGAGTCAGAATTGGAATGAACGGCTGGGACCAGGGAACAGGTCTCACTCTGGGGGCTTTACCTTCACCTCTGAGGAGAGCAACCCCACCCTTCAAAATGCAATCATGTATTAGGGAGCATAAAGAGGGTGCCTGCCCAGCCCCCAGTCCTGCCCAACCTCTTCCCCACCCTGGCCTGTCCTGCCCATCTTTTCAGGACTAGAGCGCCCCAGGCAGAGGAAAAGCTTCCCTTTCTCAGTCAGTCTCTTCTTATACCTTTTTGCAGTAAGCAAACTTTGGTTGGACAGGATGGTGGCCCCCGCTCTCTATCTTCTAAGCTGTGAAGGGTGCTGTTGTGAGCAACCCATCCACATGGGGAGAGGTCGATGGCCTGAGGGACTGAGGTGAGGAGGGAAGCTGGGAAGGCCACCAGGGGACAGAGGAGCAGGCTGTGGGATCTGGTGTCAGCCAGATAGAAACTTCAGCTCTGGGGGAAGACTTGCTGAGTGAAGGGTGAGAAATGATGAACGGGAAAGTCGGGCAGCGATGCGGATTGTCATCCTAGTTACTCAGCCTGGCTATTCAGTGAGGCCTTATCTGGAAATAAGAAGCAACAGGAGGGCTGGGTGGATGCAGCTGGCAAGACAGCTCCATTAGCAAAGTGTGTGCTGCAGGAGCACGAGGATCTGGGTTCGATCCCAAGAACTTTGTCAAATGGGAGGGTGTGGTGGCATGCATCCCAACGCTGGCCAGTCAGCTAGCATACTTGGCCAGTAAGAGACTTTTTCCCAGAAAATAAGATGGGTTGGGTGTGGTGGCCTCTATCTTCAATCCCAGCACTTGGCAGGTGGATTTCTGTGATTTCAAGGCCAGCCTGGTTTGTGTAGAGAGTTCCAGAATAGCCAGGGGTACACAGTGAGACCCTGTCTCAAAAAACAAACAAAAAAGTAAAGACAAAACTGAATAGCACCTGAGGAACAATGTTCAAGGTTGACTTCTGTCCTACACACACACACACAATACACACACACACATACACACAATGCACACATGCATGTGCACACACACACACACAAATAAGTAAGTAATTAAATAGGTAAAAACAGGGAGGCTGAAGAGCTGATTCAGTGGTTAAGAGCACTTGTTGCTCTTGTATTGGACCTAGTTTCAGTTCCTAGAACACATGTGAGGCTCACAACTGTCTATAACTCCAGTTCCAGGGGATCTGATACCCTCTCCTGAACTCTATGGGCACCAGGAACATGTGCTGCCTAGATATACATACAGACAACACACACACACACACACACACACACACACACACACACACACACACACGGGGGGGGGAGAGAGAGAGAGAGAGAGAGGTATTTAAAAAATAGTTCAGAAGCTCAGAACGAAGCATTGGCCTAAACATAAAAGTTAAAACTGTAAAAAGCTTAGCAGAGGGCCAGGGAGATGGCTCAGTCAGTAAATTTCTGGCCTCATAAGCATGAGGGACCCGAGTTTGATTCCCAGAAGCCATATAAAAAGCCAGGTATGAGAGTGCACATTAGAAATCCCAGCACTGGCCAGGCAGTGGTGGCACACACCTTTAATCCCAACACTCAGGAGGCAGAGGCAGGTGGATCTTTGAGTTCAAGGCCAGCCTGGTCTACAGAGCAAGTTCCTGGACAGTCAGGGCTACACAGAGAAACCCTGCCTCAGAAAACCAGAGAGAGAGAGAGAGAGAGAGAGAGAGAGAGAGAGAGAGAGAGAGAGAGAGAGAGATCAGTCAGTCAATCCCAGCACTGGGGAGGTAGAGACATCAGGATCCTGGAGACTCACTGTCAGCCAGCCTATCCTTTTTGGCAAGCTCAGGCCAGTGAGAGACTGTTTCCAGAAACAAGGTTGTTGGGTCATGAGGGACAGCGATACCTGATGTTTACCTTTAGCTTCCACAAATGCACGTACACACACACACACACACACACACACACACACACACACACACACACCAGAGAGAGAGAGATAGAGATAGAGAGAGAGAGAGAGAGAGAGAGAGAGAGAGAGAGAACTTTAGAGAAGAAGTTTATCTTAAGGAGTAGAACTTTATCTTAAGCAAAGGGAGCTCAAATGTGTCACCAAGAACTCAAGAGATTAAGAGAAATATGGACTTCATTAAAATTAAAATTCTCTGTGCTGCAGACAGCGCCCATGCAGACAAATGATCCACAGGGACAGAGAAGACACTTGCAAGTGATATGCCTAATGAGGGACTTGTGTCTAAACTATGTAAAGAACTCTGACAACTCAATAACAATAATATAAATATACTGATTTTTAAATGGGCAAAAATATGAATATGCATTTATCCAAAGAATTTATGCAAATTTCCCATGCACGTACAGAAGAAAATTCTCAACATCAATAGCCATTGGGGGAAATGCAAATCATGGTCATAATGAGACAGTACTTCACATCCTCTAGGATGGCCATCACTGCAAATGACAAGGTAAGTGTTGGTGTGAGGGTGGAGGTGTGGAAAATGCTGGGCTTCTCTAGGAAAGGTTGTGGGTTCTTCAGAAGGTTGAGCACAAGGGTGTCAACAACTCAAGGGTTAGGTATACATATGTGGAAAATGAGACCAAATGTCCACACAAAACTGTATAACAACGTTCCTTCGTTCATCAGAGGCCCAGAGCAGAAGAAACCACTCAAATGTCTATCCTATGACATGGATGAATAAAAAGTGTGGTATATCCATACAGTGGAGTATTACTCAGCAATGAAAGGGAATGGACTCCGGATACTTGCTTTCTCATGTGTGAGCCTCAAAAAATGATGATGGCCAGTTAAACAAGTCAGTCACAGGGGACCACACTGCAAATGATTCCATTCTTAGTGAGGACCCAGAACAGTCAAATCCACAGAATTAGAAAACAGGTGGATGAGTCTTCTGGGGTTGGCAATAATTGTACAGGATTTTCTTTTCAGTTGGGGGAATGTCCTGAAATCAGATGGTGGTATGGTCACACAGTGCTGTGTATGTGGTGGAGTGTGTGTGTGTGTGTGTGTGTGTGTGTGTGTGTGTGTGTGTAGTCATATGTATGTGTGGAGTCAGAGGACAACTTTCAGGAACTGGTTCACTCCTTCCACTGTGGGTCTTGGGGATCGAACTCAAACCACCAGGTTTGGAGACAAACACTTTTGCCTGCTGAGCCCCAGGCCCTCAAGTTGTACACATGAAACGAGGTCTCCTTGCTGGAGTTATGATCACCCCATGAACTTTGGGCTTGTCACCTATGAACTGGGGCGGGAGGTGTTCTCCTCCCTGATTACCACAGAGGTGAGGAGAGAGAAGGGGCAGCGAGGAGTCTTCATTTTCATTTTTGTGTTTGCATTTATTATGAGAGGAAAAGCCTGAACAACATACAAATGAGTAGTAGAGCCACCTAGGGACACCGGTTCTATTTTCAGGGGGTGCTGACACTGTTTAGTATGGTCACCAAGGTGGAAGTGACCCTGCTTGTACACACGGTCAGAGTTCCCAGAACTGGGGTCAGTGAGATGGCTCAGCCATTAAAGATGCTTGTTGCCACACTCGACAACCCGAGTTCGGTATCCTCCAGACCCACACAGTACAGGCCAAGAACCAACTCCCGCAAGCTGCCCCCTGACCTCTACACGTCACCATGGCAGGTGCCTCCCCCAATAAATAAACATAATTTATACAAAATCAAAACAAAACACACCAAAAAACTCAGCACTGGTTCACAGCCTGACACAGAAGTCTGCATTTCGCTGTCCATATAAATAAGTATGATGATTTTTTTTTTGAGACAGGGTCTCACTGTGTCACCCTGGTTGGCCTCAAGCTCCCTCTGTAGACCAGGCTGGCCTTGAACTCACAGAGATCCACCTGCCTCTGCCTCCTGAGGGTTGGGATTAAAGGCATGCATACCACGCCTGGCTGAAGAATAATTTTAAAAATTAATTCTCTTTACCCCCTCCTTCCTCCCAACTCTAGCCACAGATCCTTATAGGAACTGGCTAGGGAAGTAATCCCTGTGCACAGCAAAAATTCCTGTCCTTTCCTTCCCGTCTTTTGTAAACAAACGCAAAAATCACGGACTAGATATACTGGTTTGCTTCTTGCTATTTTTTTCTCCTCTAAAGAAAATCTTAGACCTGGGTCTTGGTGGTACAGGCCTGTCAGACCAGCTACTAGAGAGGCTAAGTGAGAAGGACAGCAATTCAAGACCAGTCTGGGCTGCAGAGTGAGTTTAAAGCCTGCACGTTAGACTTAGTGAGACCTTGTCTTAAAATAAAAAGTAAAAACTAGCTAGAGGTGCTCTGTGGTAGAGCACTTGCCTAAAATCCCCCAGTGAGGGGCTGGGGTGTGACTCAGTGGTAGAACACGTGCTTAGGATCCCCCAGTGAGGGGCTGGGGTGTGGCTCAGTGGTAGAGTACCTGCCTAGAATCCCCCAGTGAGGGGCTGGGGTGTGGCTCAGTGGTAGAGCACCTGCCTAGAATCCCCCAGTGAGGGGCTGGAGTGTGGCTCAGTGGTAGAATAATTGTCTAGATGCAAGGCCTTGGCTTCAGTCCCCAGCACAAGAAAATAAGTAAATAGATAAGAGGAGCTGGGTTCAGAGTGTCCGGTCTCTCTCTGTTGGCTGCACTGCTCTGCTGGCTGTGCTGTGAGGTGCATAAGCCCTCCCTCATCTGTGGGTATTTAGGACACCTCCGATCTGCTGCTGTTACAGAGTGCCTCAGCAAACAACCTTGCACACAGTCATATATCACTTTTGGAATTCGTGACAAGCATCTAGAGGACACATTCCTAGAAGAAAATGCCAGGCCCAAGGGTGTGTGGCTTTGGAATTCTGACATCCTTCTCTCAGGAGTTCCCAGAGCATCTCCTTCCCTGTACTGTGGCCTCAGAGTAGCTGGGAAACTGTCTAACCTTTGCCAACTTGGGAGTGAAAAGTCATGCTGAGCTTTCATTTGCATTTTGTTAAGTGTGATGACTTCTCTTTTGTTGAGAGATCTTCCCCGCCCCCTTCTTTTCTGTTTGCTTTCTCTGCCCACTTTCCATGCCTTTATCACCTTTTTCTTATTGAGTTGTAAGAACTCTTTATATATGAGGAAACTTACATGGCTTTGGGGTCTTCTCGGGGTTGTGCATTGTCACTGTGAAGTTCTGGCTATAGGAGGGATTGTCGCCGTTTTTCTCTAGGATGCACTTCCTTTGGTGGTGTGTGGAAATGTCCCTTTACACTTCTCAGCTTTCCACAGAAATGAGATCTCACTGACTCAGTGGATGTAAAGTCATTTCCCCCCTGGCTGGGCCTCTGCTGAGCCTGCAGAAATCAACGTGGGTGGCTCTGAGCTTGGGGTCCCACATGTACCCAGTGGGAGAGTTGAGCCCATCCTTCTAAATCTGTTCTAGGCCCGCCCCTTCACCCTCATCTCAGGAAGGACGGCTGTCGTGGTTGCATCTGGTTCTGTCCACAGACAACCTTGCCAAAGAGGCCTGTGGGGGGTGGGTGAAGGGTGTAAGCAGACGTGTGCAGGAACCTGTGTGTGAGCAGATAAAGAAACGTCAAGGCCAAGCTGGGCCTGTTGGCACATACCTATAGTTCTGGCACTCAGGGGCCTGAGGCAGGGCACTGGAGTCCCAGGCTAGCCTGGGCTACAGAGCAAGAGCCTGTAGATGGATATGGAGGAGGAAGAGAGGAAGCTGATGAAGTAGAGGAAAAGTGAAGGAGGTGGTGAACGGGTCAAAGCGGGGTGGGGTGGGGTGATTTCTTTTCTTTGTTGGGACCCAGTCTGCTAGACCACAGTACAAACATCTGGCCCTTCTGCATTCTTGAGAATGATGCTTGCAGTCCCATGTCAGTTTATAAGCTCAGGTACCCTGATAGCACCCTCTGGACCCACGGAATGTGCGATCTGGGAGCAGAGTGCAATGGGTGTGCCTTGGTGACTGGCTTCACAGGCTCTCCTCCGCAATGTCTCAACGAGGCTCCTGAGGTGTGTGTGTGGAGTCTTTCTACTTCCTGCCAGAACTGATGTTCTTCATGAGGGTGAGCTTGGGGATGAATTATGGGGTGTGCCCACTAGGTATAAGGCTTCTCTGCAAATGTGTGGGTACAATATCCATCATGTCCACATTGCAGGACGCTCTGGGGTCCATATGTCTGCTGGTGACAAGGTTCAGGCAAATAGGAGAGGGGTGGAGGGATCCTGGAGTGTGTGTGTGTGTGGGGGGCTGTGCAGTTGAGAGAGCCACTGGAAGAAAGCTCTCGGAATCCAGCCTCTCTCCCACCTCATCCCTTTGGCTCTGGCCTGGGCTTAACTTTGTGGTCCAGCCTTCCCAGCTTGAGGGATGCCTGACTTTTTTTGGGGGGTGGTGGTGCATCATTCTATCCAGCCAAGCATCATGGGATCTTTTCTTCCCCCAACATCTTAAAGAGCTCTGTGTGTGTTGGTGGGGTTGAGGGTGGGCATACAGACAGTACCGGCTAAGAGCAGGGATGGTTCCCAGAATGCTGAGGAGGGAGGAGCGGTCATATCTGTCTAGGTTACTGACAGCTAGGCTCTGAGGGAGCCGGCAAGAGAGACCCTAAGACCCTGGGCTTTGGGGCTTCAGTCTCAGCCTGGTTCTTCTTGAGGTTTGAGTGCCCCGAGCAAGGATAGACTAGACGGGACAGCTCTGTCCTTGACTGTAATGCTTTGTGTCCAAGAATCCACCGGAAGGGGCGGGGTGTAGACCTTCCTCTATCCTCGGCCTCAACTGGGATCTCACTCCCCTGTGTTCCAAATGAAAGATGGGCTGGATGAGGCCTAGGGTCCTGCCAAGTGTGGGCCGCCTGCCGATGCCGCAGGCTGGATGGAGTTTATGGCCTACAGGAGAGTCTCAGGACAGGCCACCGGCCCTAAGCCCGGGGATACCCATCCTGGTCCTCTGGTTGCGTCTGGGCATGGGAGTGGTGTGAGGCTTGGCGCAGCGTGGCCAGAGGACCAGGATGGGCGTCCCGGGCTCGGGTCCCGGTCCCCAGCCGCGCGCTGCGGCTCTAGCCTCCGCGACCTGGCTTCGTCGGCGCTGCTTCCCAGTGCTCAACTCTTGGGGTGCTCTGGCTAGGAGGTGGGGTCCAAAAGGGTCACATCCGCTCTGCCCAAGGGGGTCCTCCTGCTCTGCAAGCGCACGGAGGCTCGGAAGCTGCGCACAAGGCCTTAGCCCGGCGAGGGCGCTCTTGAACTTAATTTTGAATTTCAACCCAACGCCGAAGCTACTGGCTAGGGAAGGGGCGCGGTAGGGAGTGGGAGACCAGGCAACCGGTTCCGTCAGTATTCTGGGAAGGATAAAGGGGGCGGGGTGAACTGCCTGGGGCCTAGAGCCACAGAGGGGCGACTTGGATCCCCCGAGAATCGGGAGAGGCTAGTGGGAGGGGAAATCCACCACTCGGAACCTTCCGGGAATGGGAAGGTGCCAGGCTGATCTCACGCCTCCGGGTCTCTCAGCCCAAGGGGGTGGTGACAAGTGATACAGAGGGGAGGGACTGTGAAGTGGGTCGGTGACCTTAGGGGGAGAACAAGCCACTGGTGGGAAGAGGGGATGTTACATCTCGAGGGCCAGACAACCTCCTATTCTCCTCCCCCGCCGCCCGCCGGGTGAAACAACTGTCCCTGCGGGTGGTGCTGTGACACCCGCGCTTACACAGGGTCTGACTTCGGGGTCAACTTCTACATGGCTTCGTGCGGGTGCGTGTGTGTGCACAGCCGTGACTGTACGCGCGTGCACGTCCCCGTTTCTCAAACCCACCTCCCATCGCCAGGAAGGGTCCCAACCCCATGACACTCGGGGACTTGGGCTCCACGGCGCAGTTCAGTGGCCTGGGGCACGGGCAGGGGATGCCCGCAGGGCCAGGAAAAGGAGGAGAGGCCGTGTCGGCGTCCTGAGATGTCCCTACAGCTCCAGCCAACTTCCCCTCGGGGAGCCCTGACCCCCTCCCCGGGCCACCGACGGACGTGCAACGGCCCCCGCCCCTGCTCAGGTCCCCTCCCCGTGCGGCTCCCACGTCCGACCTGCCTCGCGCTCACAAAATGAACCACCGCCTCGCGTCGCCGCGGCCGCTGCCGCCGCGCCCGCGCCCGAGCTCGAGAGCCGGAGCCGCCCGGCCCCTTCGGCGTCGCCGGCGCCGCGGCCGCCCTGCCTGCCCGGCCGGTCCGGGGCTGCTCCGATCGCGCGGTCCCCGGCTCTTGACGCAGTGAGCGCCGCAGCCCGGCTCCCGCAGGCTCCTCTCTGCTCCCGGCGAGAGGCCGATCCCCAAGCCTGGCGGACTCGGGGAGGGGCGGGTAGCGCGGGCGGGGGAGGAGGTCTGTCTGGAGCCAGCCAGAGCCCCGAGGAGGAAGAGGAGGAGGAAGCAGGGGCAGCCACCGCCGCCGCCGCCGCCGCCGCCGCCGCCGCCGCCGCGGCGCTCCCGGGACTTGGGCGCGCGCGCTCTGCTAGCCGGCGACCGAGCCTCCAGACCTGGGGGCCGCAGCCCGGTTCAGGTAGGAAGGGGTGTGCAGCGGGCGGGGGTCCCCTTTGCCGCAGACGCGGGGTCTACAGGTCCCCGCCCCTGGAGGGGGAGGGGCGGGGAGGATGCGCTCTCGCCGGCTTCCCGGGTGGCGCGGGAGTCCCCAACGGCTCCCACAGCCCCGATCTCCTCTATCGCCCCAGTCCCCCGCGCCCTGCCCTGGGTGTCCGCATCTGGGCCGTGTCCCCACCTAGCCCGTGGGGGCTTCGGATGCAGCGCTTTGAGCCCGAGGCTCCAGGGCGCCCCCCACTCACTGGCGTTCACTAGGCGGGTGCACCCGAAGTTCTCGATCGGCGAGCTCCGCGGCCGGACAAACTTCCCTCCCCGACTCCGCGGATCTGAGAGCCTGAGCTTAGGACCCCCCGCCCCCCTAGGATTAGGGAGCACCACCGGGGACCTGAAACTTTGCTGAGTGTGCTGTCTAGGTGGGGGAGGGGGATAAGAGGGGTCGCTTTGCTCTGAGGTGCGCGGGATGGCCGTGGTGCCCCAAGTTGCCCCAGAAGCTGCATCCCCGAGTCTGAATACCTCCACTCCTAGTCCAAGGAGGAGAAAAAGTGGGTGGTGGGGACTTTGATTTCGTGCGTGTGGCTCATTGATCTCCAGTCGCTGGAGCCCTGGTATTGTGAGACCCGCGCCCCCACCCCAGTCGGGTGTCCTGCCTCTGTCCAGCTCCCTGGAAGGACCTGACTCCTAGTTATTAATAGGCGCCTGTGACAGGAGCCTGTAGGGATTGGGAAAGCTGCTGGACTGGGTTTGGCTGTGCCTTGAAGCTGACCCTCCTCAGTTCTCATGGATCCCATTCCATCGCCTGCCCACCCCTCTCCTTTCACTCTCCGCTCAGGCCTCGGCGAGGTGTCATCACCCCTCACCTAACTCTTCTCTTCCCAGACAGCCCGATCTGGACTGTTAACCACCTGGGGTCAAGAGCCCAGGCCGATCTCTTGACACCCAAGCACTCTTTCCAAATTCCCCCCACGTTATGGGTGTGAAGTCCCCAGGGCCACCCTGCCTGGCATGAATGGGGATCACCCTCAACCAGTTTCGAGTCCTTGCGACCCATCGCCCACGTGTGACACATTCACCAGCAGCTGCCTAGGGGCTGTGGAGAGCAGACTGGACTGCGAAGCTCCTGAAAGGGTTTGGGGGAAAGAAAGTACTTCGTTCCCTGTGAGGGGAAGAGCCAGTGTCTTCTTCCCCCCCCCGCCCCACCCCCTGCCAGTGTCTCCTTCCCACACCCTGAGGTATCAGAAGGATTCTATGCCCCCTCCCCACCTCCCCCAAAATCTCAGGTCAGAACCTGGGTGGGCTCTAGCATTTGGGAACAAGGGAGTTGGGCACTTCTTCCTGTCTGGGATGAGAGGTTGCAGAGCCCAGACCCCTAACAGCTGGGGACTCTTTGTCCCAAGGGTGCCGCGGCCCCGCCCCCTTTGGGTTCACGGCTTCCGAGCCCGCTTCAGCAACCTTAGAGCTTGGAGAGCTGAGGTGGCGCATCTTTTCCGCTGCTCTGGGTCTGGGGAGTGGCAGGGGGCGTGGAGTAGAGCGATGGGTCCCTGACAGATGTCCTCGCGTGGCGGCGCCGGCGTCTCTGTGATAGAATTAATGGCTTACAAGCAAACGGCCGATCTGTCCGGTCTCGGGGGAGGGGTGGCCCCATGGGACTCCCGGATCTTGGTTACAACCAGCAGAGCAGCTTGGAGATTGGGGGATATAGCCTGGAAGACCTGACCATCTTACTAACCACCCCACCCCCCACCCCAGCTAGAAGCTCCAATAATGGATGTTTTTGGGGGACCCATCCACGGAAGGACGACTATCAATGTTCCCCCAAGCTGACCTCCTGGGATTTTCCTCCTCTCCTGCAGACTGTTGACCCTTGTTGAAGCCTGGAGGGTGGGGCTGTACTGGTCAAGGGCGCTCTGGGGACCTGGACCTCAGCTTGCTTGTTCTTTGTTGAAGGGATCAGAGAGGCAAAGTTCAGTTGAGTGAACCTGGGGGCACGTAATAACACAATGCCTGGTACACAAGCCACACTCACCCTAAATCTCTTGATTATCACGGTTTCGGCTAGGGCAGGTCAGGTCAGGGGGAACCCTAGAGATGTGGAGAATCTGCCCTCTCTCTTGGAGTTTACCTCGGGAAACTGGTGGCAGGCCCCTCCTATTCCCCTGCACGGAATTGGCCAGCCCCAGAATACCATCCAAGAGTGATTGGGAGGCCCCAGACACAATCTTGTCCTTGGAGATCAGCTGATGGGAACCCCTTTTAGATACAGCTGTGAGGAAAAGGTGTCCCACACCTCCCATCCCAGGACCATGGGCCGTAGCCTAGAACATTCAGGTTAGCAGTATTTATCTATTTGATGTGCTTAGCCTGGGACCCGGCCATGACAGGAGGCCAGGCCTGGGAAACTACGTACATCTCCGATGGCCCAAGGGTCCTGCTGCCCTCTCGGATCTAACCTGATCATATTGGTTGCACAGTTCTAAGACATAGTCTTTGCCCACATTGGGTATCCCTTCCTAGGAGCCCTGCCAGGCGAGGACTGGGAGGGCTCACAGCCCTTAATTTCCAAGTTCATTCAGTGTTTGAAGGCCTGGCAGGGGGAAGATAGCTAAGAATCCACCACCCCACTTCCAGCTCCTGTAGGTGCCCAGGCCAGGAGGGAGCCCAGCCCTGTTACCCCCAGAGCAGGGCCAGTCCATACACATGACTGGATGGTGCTGTGGGCGTTCATTCACTTTCCTTCTTCGGTCCCCACACACTATAGGATTTATCTTGATTTGCTCAGCCACTGAATTGAGTCAACTCTTTTGTATGCTCGGTGAATTGCCCAGCTGCTGGCGAGGAGCGGAGGAGCGGAGAGAGCGTGCAGGGGGTACTGAGGCCGGGAATCAGGAGCGGGCGGGCGGGGGACAGGAAATGGGGAGGGGGCGCCGCGTGGGGGACGAGATGGGCTGTGTGGGGAGAAGAGATCTGCCGGAGGCACCGGTGGGGCTGCGAACAGGACTTATCCAGGACGCTGTCATCAGTGTCCTGGCCAGAGTGAGGAGGAGTCTGTAGGGCTCCGAGCCTAGCTAGGGGTCTTCTTGGGCCTGGTGACCTGGGACAAGCCTCTCCTGACTCGGTTTCTCTCCTGGGGCTTCCTCACAAGCAGGCGCACGTCGGGAATGGTAGGCTAAGCTGGAGGGGGTGCTGG
Source organism: Peromyscus eremicus (assembly GCF_949786415.1). Lineage (NCBI taxonomy): Eukaryota > Metazoa > Chordata > Mammalia > Rodentia > Cricetidae > Peromyscus > Peromyscus eremicus. The sequence continues at coordinate 31,354,332 of NC_081438.1, read as the reverse complement.
AGAGCCCTTGAAGTCCTCTCAGAGGTTGGGGTGAGCGAGTGAAGGATGGGGGTCAGAGCCAGGAGTGCCGTTCTGCGTCCCTAGGTCCCAGCTGTCTGGGATCTGGGCCAGTTACACCGGAAGACCTGGCTCCTGACAAGGTCTTGGTGTGTTGGGGTGATGGGGTCGCGCGAGGCCCCTGCTGAGGCAGCAGATGCCCCCTCCTACTTAGACGTGCAGGAGGGACGGTCAGGTGCCCCCCTCCCCCGCAGTTTCCTCCTCGATCCCCAGCTCCCATGAGCCGGATCCTGAGGGCGATACAAGCCGGCAGCGCAGAGGGGACCGGGAGGCGGGGAGGAGGGAGGGCGCGCGGCTCTCGCAGCCGGACTGAGCGCCGGTGGAGCGGGTGGAGGGAGCCGACTGGTGGCGAGGGCGGGCGGGGGAGGGGAAGGAGGGCGGGCGGCGGGAACCAGCGCCCCCCCCCTCGAACCCCCCTCCCAGGCCGCGCGGCGAGGGGCGGGGCACGCGCGCAGATCGATGGGCGAAGCTGGGGAGGAATTTCAATCCGAGAGCGAACTTAGAGCTTGAAGGACGGAGGCGAGGCGGCAGCGGTGGTGGCGGTGGCGGGTGCAGCCCCGGAACGCCGGACGAGCCGGGCCGGGCAGGTAAGCGTGAAGCTCGGGGATCTTGCGTCGCAGCGTGGCCCGAAGCCGAGCTTGGGCCCGTGGGACCCTGGCCACTCCGCGGGCGACCGGCTGGCGACATTGCGCTTCTCTCACGCCAACGCGCAGAGTGCGCCTCTGACCCTCTGGCTGCGCCTTAGGCCCCGCGCACGAACCCGGAGCGGTGCAGCCCGTAAAGTTGTAGCAACTTGGCTGTAGAGGAATCCGAGCCGGTTCAGTCCCGCAGAGCCAGAGACTAGGGGTACGGATGTCGCCTTAGAGTCACTGCCGCAGCCTTCAGCCTCCAGATGAACAGCCCCTTCCCCAGCACTATGCTTCGCTGCTTGCACCCAAACCTGCTCCCCAGTGCCAACGACCCTCCACAGCCGCTGCCCTGCCTGGAAACCTCCACACTGTCCACGCACCTCCTCTCCCGATCCCTGACCCCCATCCAGCCGGTATCAACATCCCTACTCTGTCTGCCATTCTTCCCACGGTTGGAGAACCTATTGGTAGGGCACCTGGGGACTGTTCGGCCACCTATCAGAGAGGCCAGGGTCTGTATCGAAACCAGTGGGTCAAAACCCTGGCGTGGGAGTTGAGGACTTTACTAGAAACTTGGTGAACCCCTCCCCACAAGCTTGGAGCTGTCCTCCTGACCATCCATCTAGGGGTTGGGGTGAGAAGCCTGGGAACCTGATCTCTCACCGTTCCTAACCTGCTTGTCCGTTAAACTGGGGCCAAAGGGTGTCTCAGGTTGTGTTTACAGCCACGCTCATACCACCACCCCCCCCTCTAGGACCCGACAGCATCTGAGATCAAAATTATGCTCTTCCAGGTAGAGGTTGGGCGACCTTGAGTCGGATGACATCTCTGAGCCTCAGTTTTCCTATCCGTAAAATGGGGATAGGATGATACTTTCAGAGAAGTGAAGGGTTAACCGAAGATGGATGTGGGGAGTTGTTTTCTCCAGCCTGGGGCAGAGGGAACCAAGGAGTGCAGAACCCAGATGGAGCTGTTGGGTGTGTACCGGACCCTCACCACCCTGTGCTGGGTTGTGAGGGCTATGAGAGAAGTACTCTCAGGAAAGCCTGGGGTCTTTGGGGACGGGAGTTCTGGAAGGTGTCAGAGCTGGGAGCAGGTATAAAAAGCAAGCCCTCTTCCTAATCTCTCCTACAGACATGTTTTAAAAGAGCCACCCCCCAGCCTCAAGAGGCAATGATCAAATTGGAGTTATGTCACTGAAAAGCCCAAAATAACCGCATCTCTTGTGCCTCCCCTGGCCTCCTCAGCTGTCACCTTGTAATTGAACAAGTGTTGAAGGGACAGATTCTTAAGTCTCACCCCATCTACATGTCCCAAGTCACCAAAGGTGGAGGGTTAAAGTCCAGATGGCTGAGGGTGATGTAAGAGAATACCCCTCTTCTTCTTCTCCCTCTGGATTCAGGGGGCTGGGACCTCACAGCTTCATCTTTACTTTCCTGGACCCTCAGAGGTCCAGGCAGGTTGAAGACGGTCTGAAGTCCCCCATTCTGCCCAGCAGAAGCCCTTGGGGTCTCCAGGTGAGAAAGGTCTGTTGCTGTGTTCTTTTCTCTGTTCCCTAAGGGTTAGTGCGCCCCCCACCCCCCAGGGCCGTGGTGCCTAGCCTTCTGGGTGTGTGTCACTCGGCATGATACAGCAGGCCAGTGCAAGCTGTCCGCTGACTCTGAGAAAAGCTGGGATGGGCACCTTCACCGAGCCCCCACTCTGAGGCCTGAAGGAGTGGGGAGAAAGAGCAGGGAGCTCTGACCTCAGGAGATGAGCAGGTGGTCCTATCAGACCCTCCCCTCTCCAGAAAGCACCGATTTCCCCAAAGTGTCTTGGCCGTGGATTTCCTACACATTGGTTGGGGAATCTGCTAGACATTTCTCCCTCCGCCCCCCCCCAAAAAAAACCCGGGTGGTTGAGGACCCCTGGAGATTCCCAATCCAGGGACCTTAGTTCAACCCTGCCATTTGAATCATGGAATGTAAGTCCTTGGACTCATACTCTTCAGACCATGCTCCGGTTAGTGGGACTAAAATTCTGACAGAGTTGGACCAGACAACACAGTAGGGCCTCTCTCTCTCCCTGAGCCCCTTGCCGGGCTCCAGCATCTAGATACCACCGCTAGATTCTAGGGAAGTTTCTTCAACACCCAGGAAGTCTTTCTCAGATCTTGCCAGTCACTGTCCTACCCCCTGAGGAACCAGTTCCCATCTGTAGGAGACCCGACTCTAAGTAGCAAGACACAGTTACTGTAGCTTCCTGGATATTTACGAGCAGAGAGGCCCGGCCCCGTGGGTACATATTTCTCAGCTGAAAGGGGCTAAGCTTTGTAGCCATCGGGGTGGGTGACAGATAGACAGGGACAGAAGGAGTGACATGAAAAGGATGCCACCACATTGACAGGCAGGAGACAGATCTCCCGAACCGGCAATGGGGCCATAAATTTCAGTGTGTAAACTTGGATGAGATGATGGTGTACCATCAGACACTGGATATGTTTGTCACATACCCCTCCTTTGTTCTTCTTTTGTTATCTGTCCTGGATTTAGTTTCTCCCAACAACGCATAGAATGTCACCTGGCCTTGAGTGAAGTCTTTGTTGGAGTGACTGATGACAGGTGTCCCCTGTGTGGAACTTGGGCATTATCCATTCCTAAAGTTCACATGAGGAGAGGAGGCCCAGAGAGGCATAGGATGGTGTCCAGAGTTGCACAGCAAGCTGGGTTGGGAGGAGTAGTCATTTGCTCAGGCTGCTGGGGACACCTGTTTTTCTCTTGCATCTGTGCTGGAGATGAGCAAGGAGTGGGGTGCTCCTCATGGCCTTGTGGTACCCCTCTGCATTCCTATCTGGGCATCTGACTCTATGGGCCCTACTCTGTCCCCCGAGGCTGTAGGCCAGCTTCCTGGAGGAGAGAGAAAGGCAGGAGTTGAGGGCCAGCCTGGGACTCCCAGCCACCTCAGCGCGCAGGGACTGACCTCCGAGCCTGGGAATGAGGCTGTGGTGCAGACGGAGGGAGACGGACCAGCCAATGTCGTTCCTTCTAATGGAGATCAACTGATCTGGTCCCATTTTCCAGAAAGGTCTAGGACCATTCAAGATCAGGAGTCATGAGCTGTAGGACTTAAACCCCTGGAGGCCGAGATCTGCCTCCTCGATGCGGGGCTGCCCCACTGGGCCAGGATCTCAGTACTGGAAAGAGATAGGAAACCTAGGCCTCCTTAGGCAATTACAGAATGGGTGGGGGTCTCAGTTCCCAGCTCCTTCTGGGCTCAGGACGAGAGGCAAACAGTCATGGTTGGCCCCACTCACCAGCACTGGGACCACTGCCCCATAGCCCTTTCTCCAATCCATTTGGCAAAGGCTCAGAGGCAGTGGTCTTCGGTGGGGACCTGTCTTGATGATTTGACCTCCCTCTGGTCCCCACCACTGTGACCTGTCTCTTAGGGTCCCCTCTCTTGTGAGACAGTTCCATGCTTTTATGCCCCCAATATGGAGGGGTGTGGCTTGCAGAAGAGGGTCTCCCGGTCCTTAAGGGATGGGCAGGCATGGCCTTAGCCAGGCGTTGGAGAGTGCTAGCGTACCCTCCAATGTGGTCTTCTAATATCTGCTGTCCCCTGCAGTTTCTGCCACAAGAGTCTCCCTGTGCCAGCCCCAGGCATGGACTCCAGTCACAGGAAGAGACAATTAGAAGGGATTCTGGGGCACAGGCAGGGCCAGGTCCATCTACAAGGCCTTGGTGTCCCCCAAAGAAGCTGAAATTCAGAAAAAAAAATGAGGGTAGGAAGGCATGAGCTGGCCCGGAAACTTCCATCAACCCAGCCTGGCAGCTCAGCTCTACTTTCAAAGCAACCCTTCCACATGACAGATGGGTAAATTGAGGCCCAGATCAGACTGTTGCCATGGCAATCTATGTCAGAGCAGACAGAACGCTCAGACCACGCTCACCCCCACACCTGACTTCTCCCCTCAACACGAACACAGCCAGATTCCCAGCCTTGCAGATGGGAACTCCGCCCCTGCCCATAGGTCTCCATCATGGAGGTGAGGGCTCACTGCCTGTGGTGTCCCCCAGAACCCTCTGGCCTCAGGGGCACATGTCTCTCCTTTGCCCCAGCCGATCACACCTCCGTGAGAGCTTTTCACCGGTGCAGTCAATGCTGACAGGACAACTGAGGCTCAGAGAGCCCGTCCCCACAACAGGCAACACCTCCCCCCCAATAACACCCCTACCTTGGAAGCTATTGGGTCCAGACAGAATCGTGCCTATCATGGGAACCCCGGGGAAATGATTGACAGCCTGAGACTCGCTGTGTTTACCGACAAATCCCAGTTTTATTTTCAGTAGGATCAAACCCCGGCAACTCTTAGTCATTAACTTCCTCTGGTTTAGTAAACACGGAAGCTCGTATGGGCCGCCACATAGTCCCAACACACAGGCACGCATTCAGGGATGAAGGCAGCCCTGGCTGGTCAGGTGGGGGTGCGAGGATGAGGATGGTGTGTGGAGGGACTGTAGACCCTTCCAGGGTGCACAGTGAGTGCTAACGAGTGGCCTCTGTGGTCAGTCATGCCCTTCTGCATGTAGCCAGTGACGGCCATGCATTTCTGTAGTGCTTTCTTCTGGCAAAGGATCTCGGGTCAGAGTCCTCACTGTGCCCACAGCACAGATGCCAGAGGACCTGAGGCTTCTCAGGTATGTTCCTTGGGAGGTCAGAGCCTTGAGCCGGGAAGGGCACCAGCTGATGGACTGGGAGCTCCTGACCTGCTTGGTAAAGTGCTAGATCTTGGTTCCTGACTGTCTCATGTGAGGTGGATATTTTAGGGGCCTTTCTAGTGCCTAGCAGCATCAGGGTACCCTGGGTGCTATCCCTGAAAGAGCTATAATCCCCCAGAGTCCTTAACTCCTGGCTTTTTGGGACCCCAGGGGAGTGGTGCACCTCACCACCGCCCCCATCCAGTGTTTCTCTCATGGGACATTTACATCAGAGCCACTGCTGATCCCTCAACCAGGAGCCTCTGAGAGGGGTGGGTTGCAGTTCAAGGGTGGTCCCTTATCAGCCATCTTACCTGGGAGTGTAAAGCCCTCCTCTTTGACCTCCAGGTTTTAATCTGTCAAGTGGGTTTGAGGCATCGGGTGACACAGAGGACTGAAAGCATTGTGTGCGTGTGTGTGTGTGTGTGTGTGTGTGTGTGTGTGTGTGTGTGTGGTGGTGGGGTGGATTGGTGTGCTCTGCTCCAGGGCAGGGGGCTGAGATCGTAAGCCTTTGATGTGGGGTGTGGCCAGGTTGGGTCCCTTCCCCTCCTTTGTGCCGTGACTTCCGCCTAGGTTTGGCTGGACCCTCACAGTGTGTCTATACAGAAGAGGCAAGGCTGCTGTACCTCTGGAATAGTTCCCTGCATTTGGTGCTCTTTTCTGTGGGGCCCTGACATCCTGGGTGGGGGCACTTCTGTGTCCTGCGGGGGTAAGAATGTAAAGAGAGAGGGTGCCGGGGAGGAGGAGGAGGAAGAGCTGAGGCCCTGCTATGGCCACAGGCTGGGCTGTCAGAGGACCAGCAAGGCCAGCATGGACGAGCAACCAGGCTAAAAAGTCAAAAGAGAAGGCCACAGGGTTCCGGCTGACCCCAGGCTGAAGTTCATGGGAAGAGGTCATTGTTGTTCTCATAGCTCAGGGAAACTTCTGGAAATTTGTAGCGTCCCGGAGACCAGGTTGATGGACATGTTTAAAAGGCCTCTCTGAACCAGTCTCAGTGATGCTGAGGAGGCTGAGGCAGGAGGCTTGTAAATCCAAAGGTAGCCTGGATGCAAAGAGGGACCTTGTTTCAAAGTGAGCAAACGGATAAGAAGCTCTTCCCATGCTCTGCGGTGAAGATGTATGTTCGAGGCACCAGCAGGAATGAGATTCTTGAGGGTCTCATGATCTGGGCTGACGTGGAGAAACTGAGTTCTCTTTTGACGTTGCTTGAGTAGTTGGAGCTGGGCCAGCAAGGTGGCTCAGTGGGTAGAGGCACCTGCTGCCAAGCCTGAGGCACCGAGTTCAGTCTCCAGGACCAACATGATGGAAGGAGATGCACACGCCCCACCCCCTCCAATAAATGCAATGTAGTTTTCTTAAATTGGAGCCACGTTCTATAAATGTTCTATAAAGCGAAACCTTTCCTCTCTCTGTCTCTCTGTCTCTCTGTCTCTGTCTGTGTGTGTGTGTGTGTGTGTGTGTGTGTGTGTGTGTGTGTTAGGAAATAAGGGGCACACCTGTGGCGAACAAGACTTTGGAAAGTGAATCTCACTTCCTTTCGATGTCCATTAATGCTTCAGAGATGGAAACGGGGTACATGTGCCCCCCAGGATTCCTGTGGGTGCTGGGGTCAGTGGTGCCTGGGGTGCACATTATTAGGAACCGGCATCTGTCTTGGAGACAGGGTCACAGGACATGCAGACATGTGTGCAGGCAGGAGCAATGTTGACAGCTCTGTAACGTGAACATGCGCTGGGCCTTTTCCTTTTCTCAAATCCCGCAGAGCAGGTGGAAGCTGGAGGGTGAACCTCACCTGTTGGGCCTGAGTGCTACCTGGCTCCTCTGTCCTGGGAGCTCAGGGAAGAGACAGGCCTCTGAGGTGTTCGCCGCCTGACAGACATCTGGGCTTGTTTTGGTTTTCTCCGTCTGGTGTCCCCACAGAGCAAGGACATGTTAGATCTGAGGGATGCGCTTCACCAGGGATGGCGTTTTAGAAAAACAGCTTGTCAGAAAGCCAGGGTGTCGGGACTGGAAAGATGATTCAGTCTAGAGCAGCGGTTCTCAGCCTTCCTGATGCCGAGACCCTTTAGTACAATTTCTCATGTTGTGGTGACCCCCAACCACGAAATTATTTTCGTTGTTACTTTGTAACTCGATTTTTGCTACTGTTATAAATCATAATTTAAGTATCTGTGTTTTCTGATGGTCTTAGGCACGACCCCTGTGAAAGTCTTTCAACCCCAAAGGGATCATGACCCACAGTTTGAGAACCACTGGTCTATAAAGAGGCTGCTGCAAGTGTATGAGGACCTGAGCTCCATGCCCAGAACCCTTGGAAGAAGCTGGGTGTGGTGGGCCCTGCCTTGTAATCCAGAACTGGGGAGGTGGAGACAGGAGGATCCTTGGGGCCTTGCCTATGTGGTGGGCTTCAGTTCAGTGAGAGATCGTGTCTCAACAAACAGGATGAATTGCATCCTGAGGACCAAGATTGACCTCTGGCCTCTCTGTCTGTCTGTCTATCTCTGTCTCTCTGTCTCTCTCTCAAACACACACACACACACACACACACACACACACACACACACACACACACACACATTCACACGATGTTCAGGCAAGACTGGCCAGGTGCACACAAGGGCTCACTGCCCCCTCCCCCCACCCAGAAGGCCAGAGTAACAGCCCTGTGCCCAGATGGGAAACCTCTGTTCCAGTCCTGCCACAGCCGGCTCAATCTGGCTCACAGTGAATGGAGGGTTACCCTAGTAGCATCCAACTGCCTGCCGTACAGCCCCCAGGTCTACATCATTACTCACAGGCTGTCCCTACCTGCTCACGACAGGCTCAGGAGGTGCTGAACACACAGCCCAGCCCCCCCAGTCAAGGCTTTGTCCCCACCTCAGCCTCGAACACCCAATTGTGTGTGTGTGGTCTTAGTCTCCAGCTTTCCTCCCATGCCCCCGCCCCATGCACCCCTTGCGGTCTCTGAGGCACCCCCCTGCTCCATCATGCCTCCCCAGCTGAGTGGCTCAGGGAGGTTGGCCAGTGTCGGGTACAAGTGACCGTACATTTGGGAATGAGGGGTGAGTGAGGCGGGGAGGAAGACACTGGGTTAGTGGATCCCTAGGTCCCTGCTGAGGTCCTTGGGTTGGATTCCCCATGCTCTCCCTGGGAGGGACAGGTGGAGATAGGGCCGTGGTCAAGGAGCAGCAGTGAGCTTGTAGGAACCTGCATACGTCATACATGGTGTGCGGCAGCCAGGACGAATGTCAAAGACAAAGCCACTTCTCCCTACTCCCGAGTCGATGTCTCCCTCTGAGCCTGTGCCCTGTGCTCTACATGCTGCACGGGAGAGCCTTTAAGCCATGGTCCCTCTGAGTCTGTGATTGTGTCAGGACACCCTTGAGTCGGAGGTGTGTCCAAGGCAGGTCACCAAAGGGACAGGAGTGTGAGTTGGATTTGGGGCAAGGTCCCCATGGTCAAAGGCAACCTTCTGCTGTGAGTGAAACCTGGTGAGCTGATGGCCACGCAGGAAGTCCTGGCCTCAGGAAGGGCAAACTCCCAGCCCTGGGCATTCATGAGGCAGGGCTGGCTAGGGTGGTGCCTGCTTCAGTCACAGAGTGCACCTTACCTTTTCTCTGTGCAACCCTGGCTGTCCTGGTTCTCAATTTGTAGACCAGGGTGGCCTCGAACTCACAGAGACCCGATTGTCTCTGCCTCCCTAGTGCTGGGATTAAAGGCGTACGCCACCACTACTCAGCTTGAGCTGTGATTTTTTTTTTTTTTTTACATACTACAAATACCATGGAGTCCCACCTGTGCAAACCCACTGTGGGTTACCAGCCCTTCTGTGAGTGTATGATTCTGCAGGCTTAGACATTGACAGAGTCACACAACCAGGGCCTGAAAAATCAGTTTTATTCTATCGTATCATTCATTTAGTTCTGAGACAGGTTGTCGGGATGTAGCCCAGGTTGTCCTCAAATTCCCAATCATCTTCCTGCTTGACCTTCTCTCGTGCTGGGATGACAGGCATGTGTTACTCAGCTCAGCTTCTTTCTTAGTGACTCGTGTGTGTGTGTGTGTGTGTGTGTGTGTGTGTGTGTGTGTGTGTACATGGGTGTTTGTGTGCAAGCATGCAGAGGCCAATGAACCTCCTGTCTCCACCTCCTCAGCCCCAAGATATTCTCTGTCTCTCTGTCTCTGTCTGTCTGTCTCTCTCCCTCTCTCTCTGGTACCACATGCGCCCGGCTAGGGGAAGCATCTGCACCTCCACAATAAAACCAGAAAAGAATTCTAGGGTGTACACCCACCCGATTCACACAACTGGGGGTCGAAACAGAAATGGAGGAAAGGGGCAGCCCCAACACTGTCACTCCCCTGGAACTGGGATGTGGCACCATAGCCTTTTTTAAAAAGCATGGCTTCTAGGAATCAGACTTCGGCTCTCCTGCTCCTGGGGCAAGCACCCTCCCGTCCCAGCCGCCTCTCCACCCTAGTGTAATGGTTTTGAAGTTAGCTCCTATTGCTGCATGAGTCATCCCATATTTATTTTTAATTGCTAAGTAGTATTCCCCTGTCTTGGTAGAACGCCTATCCTTTCCCTGCATCCCCAAGGGACAGACGTTTGAATCATTTCTAGTTTGGGGTCGTAATGAATCACACTGTGACATTTGTGTACCAGCTTTTATATGGACTCCAGCCTTCATTTCTCTCGGGTAGATCCCTCGGAATGGATTGCTGAGTCATTTGGTAAGTTTATATTTAAATTCTTAACAAACTGCCAACTTGCCAGACTTCCAAATTGGCTGGACCAGTTTACGTCCCCATCAGCAATCCTTGAGGGTCTGTGCTCTTCTGTGTGTTCTGGTAGTTGGTGTGGCCAGTCTTTTTATTACAGAGATCCGAGTCGGAGTACAGTGCTATCTGGTGCTGGGTCCAATTTGCAGTTTCCAGGCTGACCAGCGACGTTGAACGTCTTTCTGTAAGCTCGCAGGCACCCACATTTCTTCTTTGACAAAATGTCTATTCAAATCTTTGCCCATTTTAATGGGTTTGTCTCATTATTAGCTTTCAAAATTATTCAAATTTACTGTGAGAGAGTTCTGTACATATTGCAACATGAGTCTTTTGTAAGAAACGGATTTATAAATGCCATATCTTGATATTCTCTCTCTCTCTCTCTCTCTCTCTCTCTCTCTCTCTCTCTCTCTCTCTCTCTCCCTCCCTCCCTCCCTCCCTCCCTCCCTCCCTCCCTCCCTCCCTCCCTCTCTCTCTCTCTCTCTCTCTCTCTCTCTCTCTCTCTCTCTCGGGTCTCATGTACCTCAGGTTGGTCTCAAACTTGCTACACAGCTGAGGATGACCTTGATCTTCTGATCCTCCTGCCTCCACTCCTGAATGCTGGGATTACAGGCGTGTGCCAGCACACCAGGGTTTATTCTGGGCTGAGGTAGGGAGCCAGGGCTTCCTGAGTCCTGGGCAAGTTCTCTTCCCATGGAGCCTCAGTTCCAGCCCGCTTTCCCCATAGCATCTTTCTGGAGCACAGGATTTTCCTATCACAATGTCCATTTTATTCATTTTCTTTTCTTTCACGAATCTGGTGTTTTGCTTTGCCTAGTCCAAGGTCACAAAGATTTTCCTTCCTTTTCCCCCAGGAGTTGTGAAGTTTGGGCTGTGCTACTCAGATTTATTGGCCATCTGAAGTTAATGTCTGCTTATGATGTAGAAGGACTGAAGTTCATTTTTTTTTTGGTGTGTGTGTGTGTGTGTGTGTGTGTGTGTGTGCTGTGATGTGAATGTGGAGGTCAGAGGACGGCTCATGGGGTGGGTTCTCCCCTTGCTCCATGGATTCCAGGATTGGACTCAGGTCGTCAGACTTAACAGCAAGTGCCCTGTCCTACTGAGCCATCTCGCCGGCCCAGTCATCCATCTCTCGTCTGTTCTGATGCTGGGCCACACTCTGCACTACCAGGGCTCGGCAGCAGGGTTGGAAAGGGAAAGTTAGAAGCCACTCAAGTTGTTTTTCTCTTCAAACTCATTTTGTCTCTTCCTAGTTTCTCCCCACCCCTTGCCAAGGTTAGGGTCCACCTGTCAGTGTCTCCGAAAGTGCCTGCTGGGAGTTGGAGGGGCTTGTGCTTAATTCACAGATCAATTTAGGATTCCTAACGACATTTTAGAGTGTCCTTTCTCTTTATTTGGCTCTTTAATGTCTCCAAGCACTTGGTCATTTTCTGTATGTAATTACTGTGAATTGAACACTCTTCAGACACTGTCTCATACCGTAGCCCAGGCTAGCCTTAAACTCAGGGTCCTTCTGTTTCTATTTTCTGAGTGGTGAGGTTATAGGTGAGCACATCCACGCCCAGCTTAACTGAATGTCTTTAGGGAAATTCACTGTAAATATCTTGTTTCCTAGAATAAGCTAGTGCAAATGGAATTATTTCTTAATTTTGCACTGTTTACTGCCAGTACAGAGAAATATTGGTTAGATATGCACAAAATGTATGTATATATTTGTGTGTGCAGGTTTACGTGTATGTGGAGGGCAGAGGACACCCTTGAGTGTGATTCCTCAGGATCTAACTTGTTTTTAGAGACGAGGTCTCTGTCATGTTAGCTTGGAACACACTAAGTAGGCTTTGCTGGTGGGCCATCGAGTCCTAGAGTTTACCTGTTTCTGCCTCCTCAGCGCTGGAGTTACAATCAAGCACTGCCACATCCAGATTTATCTATTTTTAAAGATTTGGGTTTTTATGTGTATGAGTGTTTTGTCTGCAGGTATACATATGCACCATGTGCACGCAGTTCCAACAGAGTCCAGAAGAGGGCGTCATATCCCTTGGAACTAGAGCTACAAGCAATTGTGAGCCACAGTGTGGGTGCTGGGAACCAAACCTGGGTCCTCTGCAAGAGCAGCCACTCTTAACCACTGAGCCATGTCTTCAGCCCAATATCAAGAGTTTTTCAAATCTGGGTTCAGGGATTTGCACGGCAAACACTTTACTGACTGAGCCGTCTCCCCAGCCCAAATTTTACATATTGATCCTTTGTTCCATAGCCTTGCTAAATGTGACCATTGATCATCCCTTCTAGCAGATGTTAGTGGATTCATACAGGATCATGTGGTCTGCAAACAAGGTTGGATTAACACCTTCCTTTTTGAGCTGCATGTCTCATGTTTCTTTTTCTTGCCTTATTGCTTTGGCTGGCATCTCTAGAGTCACGTTGAACAGCACAGACGCTTCATCATCGTGGAGAAAAGTGTTTTTGTCTTTACTGTTCAGGATGAAGTCAGATGTGGGATTTTATTTTATTTTTAGGATTTAAAATTTTCCTAACAAGTTTTCCCATAATAGTATTGTCAACTGCTTTCCCCACATTTGCCAAGGTGACCCTGTGGTTTTTCCCTTTTAGCTATTGTTTTATGTTACTAGGTTGGCTCACTAATATTTTGTTGAGGATTTTGCATCAATGTTTGGGAGACAGAGAGGCTTATCTATGTTCTGCTGGGATGTTTTACTTTCACTGCCAGGAAAAAAAACAAAAAAACATCAGTTTCATGAATATGTCTTTCTGTCTCTATTTCTGTCTGTCTCTATCTCTGTCTGTCTCTGTCTCTCTGTGTCTCTGTCTCTGTCTCTCTTTCTCCCCCTACTGTTCCTTGGGCAAAGATTCTACCACTTGAGTTATAGCCTTAGCTTTTGTTTAGTTTGAACAGGGTCTTGATGTGTAGCCTAGGACATGCTATAAACCTCCTACTTCAGACTTTTGAATGCTGAGATCACCAAAGTACACAGCCATACCCAGTTCATCTTCTTTTCTGGTGAGTTCTCTTTTATTTTCTCTCTTTAGTTGTTAGCCAGAATTTACTACTAAAGCCGTGTGGGCCTGGGCTTCTCTCCGTGGGAAGATTTCAAACCAGTTGTCTCTTTCGGCCCTGAGTCTGAAGGTTTTCTGTTGCTTGTCAAAACTTGTGCTTGTCTAGGCAGCTGTCCACTTCATTGAAAGTGTTGGTGCTTTCGTCGGTTTGTAACGTCTTTTCATATTCCTGTGTGTTTGAAAAGAATGTACTGTCCCCTGGGTAGAGTGGTTTTTGGAAACATCAGTCAGCTAGTGATGGTGTTGTCCAATCTGTATTCTTCTTCACCCCAGCTGCATTTGTTTGTTTTTGTGATACACTGGATTGGAACCTAGGTACATGCTCATCCACTGAGCTACAGCTCTGCCCCGGTTACCTTCATACAATTATTTTTCTATCACTTTAATTTCCACATGTTTATACATTTATGCTAAGATATGTCTTTTATTTAGTGTATGTTATGTTTGGCTCTTGTTCTTTTAAATTCACTCCAATAGTCTCTGCCTTTTATTTGACTGTTTTGCCCATTTGTAGTTACTTTTATTTCTCGAAGTTTCTATTCACACAGTTATTTTCTGTGTCTCAAGTCTTTTTCTCCTATTGTTTCCTTTGCTGCCTCCTTTTGTGTTATGGTAATGCCTTTAGGTAATATTTTACTTCTGTTGGTTCTTGGCCAGTGGAATTTCAACTCCAATTTTTCAGCTCCAAATTGATCACTTCCCCCTCCTCCTATTTCATGACAGGATTGCTCTATGTAGCCCTGGCTGTGCTGGAAGTCTCTACGTAGACCCAGCAGGCCTCACAGAGATCCATCTGCCTCTGCCTCCCAAATGCTGGGATTAAAGGTGTGTTAAAGGAGCCACTATGCCTGGCTCCAAGTGTATCACTTTTAAGTAATTTCTGTGAGGCTGGAGAGATGACTCAAGCTGCAGAAGAGCTCTTGCTGCCCTTCCAGAGGACCAGGGTTCAGTTGCCAGCACTCATATCAGGTGGCTCCCAACTCCAACTCCAGCTCTAAGGAAGCTAACACCCCCTACTGGCCTCTGTGGGCACTTGTATGCATGTGTACAGACCCATACCTACACACACACATACACACACACACACACACACACACACACACACACACACACACACACACTTAAAAATAAAATCTTAAAATAATTTCTGTGTCTTTGTTGAGGTTGCACACTTTTTTGTTGCTGTTATTTTTGAGACAGGGTCTCTCTGTGTGGTCCTTGCTGTCCTGGAGTTTGCTATGTCGACCAGGCTGGCCTTGAACTCTGCCTGCCTCTGCCTCTCGAGTTCTGGGGTTAAAGGTGTACACTCTGACTGGCTCAGAGGTTGCACACTTTCAATTATTATTATTGTACTTTCATTTAACTCTTTAAACACGGTTTTGTTTCTTTGAGGCAATTTGTTAATATGTAACTGCCTTGGAGTATTTTTCTGCCATACCAGACATCCGAGGACCTTCCAGGATGGTGTTTATGGGCTGCTTTCCATTTTCCCAGTAGGAGCCATCCTTTCTGATTTTGTCTGTTGTATAATTTTGTATAGAGAATGGACAATTGTCTCAGAGTGGATCTAGAGGCTGAGTTTTTCCTTGGGGAGTTGTTAGCGTTGGCATTTTATGCTGCTGTTTTTATTGTTTGTTTAGTAACTTAATTGGACTAAAGCTGTGGAATAGACTTGTTCTCCCCCTTACTTCTTCAATTCTAATTCCTCCTATTGTTTATCTTTTTCTCTTCCCTTCCTCTTATTTTCTCCTTCCTTTCTTTCTCTTCTCTCCTTCCTCTCTTCCCCTTTATTTTCCTCATCTCCTCCCCTAATGTTCTCTTCTTTTTCCTACTCATCCTCCCTGTCCTCTTCTCCCCGATTCCTTCTCTTCCTCGCCCCCTTCCTCCTCCTCCATCCTATCACTTTCTAGGGGCCACTCTATGTATGCTCAGCTTTGTGGTCAGTTGGAGGTTGTGTAGCCTGCTTGGGGCCTGTTAGTCTCCATGCTCAGCGGGCAGACTCATGGGTGAGTTAGGGAGCACATCAAAGATCAGTCAGCTTTTGTGTGTCCCTTGACTCTTGCTTCCTGCCAGACCCTTCTGTAGCACCTGCATGCTCTCAGTGGGCCAAGGGCTTAAGCTATCTGGGCCTCTGCTTCCCCACATCAGTGTCCATCCGCCAGCTGTGTGGCGAGATCGGGTCTCTGTGTGACTGCGTAGTCTCTGGTTTGTCCCTGGCCCTGTCATGGTTTCAGTTCCAGCCTAGCAGCCTTGCTGGCTTTCCATCCACCAACATCGAGGCTCCTGCGCTTTCCTGGCCAGCGGGGTCACGTGCCTTTTGCTCCGACTCACATCAACCCCTGGCAGAGAAGCTTCTAGTCCTCATGGCCTGCTCAGTGCAGCCCTGTTTAAATGCTACACCAGCCAATTGGGTGGGGAGACAGAGGCAGTTCTAGGAAAGAGCAGCATAGACCCCTTTGTTATCCATGGTCAGTGCTTTCCTTCAAATAAATCTCTTTGGTTAGTTTCTAGGATGCTGGAATGATCACCGTTGAGAGTTTTGACCAGTTTTGTAGCTGGTGTGTGTGTGTGTGTATGTGTGTGTGTGTGTGTGTGTGTGTGTGTGTGTGTGTGTGTGTGTGTCTGTGTCTGTGTGTGTGTTCCCGGCATGTGTGGAAACCTGAGGTCAATGAGGAGGTGTCCTCAGTCACTCCCCATCTTATTTTTTGAGGCAGGGACTCTTGCTGAATGGAGAGCTCACTGATTGAGCTGGATTAGATGATCAGTGAGCCTCCAGGATCCTTCTGTCTCTATCCCCTTCTGTGTTGGGGTTACAGATGTGTGCCAGCATGGCCAGCTTTATGGGGGTGCTGAGGATCTGAACTCTGGTCCTTGCGCTTGTACAAGAAAGCCCTTTATCCACTGAGCCCTCTGTCTAGCTTGTGATCCCCCTGCCTCAGCCTCCTGAGTGCTGAGATTAAAGATGTGTACTGTAACACCCAGCCAAACTGGGTTTTGAAAAAAAGATTTTGAGGTCTATACTACACTACAGTGGTAGTCCCACCTCCTTGGTGCTGTCTTAAATACAAAACTTTTGCGTCAACAGGTAAGGGCATTTGCTCCCAAGCCTGACAACCTGAGGTTGATCCTCAGGACCCACACAACAGAAGGAGAGAATCAACTCCTCTAAGTTTTCCTGTAACCTCCACATACCCATCATGGCACATGTGTCCCCCACCCCCGGACACTATGCAAGTAAATATAATAATAAAGTGATAGTGGGCCATCGAGATGGCTCAGCAGGTAAAGGTGCTTGCAGCAAAACCTGAAAACCTGAGTTTGATCCCCAGAACCCACTTGGTGGAAGGAGAGAATTGACTCTTGCCCTCTGCACCATATACATTTCCATGAACTATCACAGAATGAACATGTGAGAACCACCCAAAATCAGAAGTAAAATATGACCCACTTCTCAGAGCCTTCCATCATGTGTCTCCTGTCCCCACATTTCCCTCCTCGTCAGGGGCAAGCACTCTGATTTTGATCCACGTGCCATTTTACAGCTTTGTACATGACTTGAATGGAACCATGTCCAGAAGTGTATGAGCTCTCTAAA
The DNA here is from genome assembly GCF_949786415.1 of Peromyscus eremicus. Lineage (NCBI taxonomy): Eukaryota > Metazoa > Chordata > Mammalia > Rodentia > Cricetidae > Peromyscus > Peromyscus eremicus. The sequence goes on along the minus strand of NC_081438.1, from coordinate 31,337,458 downwards.
TGTTGGTTGTGTGGAGAGAATATTCCACTTTCCTGTGGGCAGCTGCATTTATTGATAGATTTATGGTTGTATGAATGGTTGTGTGGGTCTCAGGATGGATGAATTGGTGGTTGGATGCATGGGTGAATGAATGGATGAGCAGGTGGGTGGATGGACTGGTGGGTGAGTAGATGGATGAGTGGATAAAAGGATGGATAGATGGGTGGTGGGTGAGTGGAAGGATAGGTGGAATGGCTGAATGGATGACAGATGGGTGGGTAGATGAATGGGTGAGTGGGTGGATACATGGGTAGGTGAATGGGTAAACAGATGACTGATAGCAAACATGGATGTTTGGATGGGTGGATGGAAGGTTGAGGGAGTGGGTGGGTGGATGGAAGGTTGAGTGAGTGGACAGATGGTTGAATGGATGGGTGGATGAGTGGGTGGGTGATAGACGGTTGAATGAATGGATGGATAGGTGGATGTATGGTTGGATGAGTGGGTAGGTGGGTGGATGCATGGGTAGGTGAGTGGGTGAACAGATGACTGATAGCAAACATGGACTATAGGTGTATCCACCATGATAATGGATGGCTGGATGATGGGAGTGGTACAGAATGGAGACAACTGGCTAGATGATGGTATGTGATAGGGATGAGTTGTTATATGGTAGATGTCTATACCCCCGCAGGGTCTGAAAAACAGTGTCACCGTGGTTAGAAGTTTGAAAGTGTAGAATCCCTTCAAATGGAGAGAGTAGCTCATGCTACCAAATAGCATATGGCAGAGACCCTGAAGTCCAGAGGAGTGGCTTGACCGAGCTTATAAGGTTCACTCAGTCACTGTGGTAAGTCTTGAACCCAGTTCCAGCTTCCTTCCAGCATAGCCTCCTGAGATGTGGAACCTAACCCAGCCAGGACTCCAATGGACTGACTGATCCCTGAAGGCAAGAGCTCAGTCTGTGCCCTCACAGCCAGGTCTGACATCCCCACGCGTTGTGGCCACTAACTGGTCCGAAGCCTTGGCTGAGCACCTACTGTGTACCTGACTTGGAGTAGACCGTGAGAGTTCAGAATTGGAGTCTTTTGGTCCTTCACATTAGGGGACAGCACAACACACATTTATGAAGCATGAGGTTAGAATTGATATCCCTGAAGACGGGGAGTCACTGCTCCCGGGACGTGCCTCTGCATCTCCAGCCTTGTCCACCCCCTGTCTCTGTGTCCCACAAGTCAACTACTGGCATAGCACTTCCGGCAGCATCTGTGGGTGGTGATAGATGCAGGCATGGCGGGAATCTCACAGAGGACAGCCTCCTCAAGAGCCTGTCTTGGCTCCACACAGGGGTGTTGCTAGGCTGTGTCTAAAGGCTGGGCCAACGAGCCTGGGAGATGTTTAACTTTGAAAAATAGACCTTCACAGCTCATTAGGTCCCAGCCTCTCGGCCCGGCGCCTCGGGCAGCTCGGGAATGGGAGACGGCAGGGCATGAAATCGCTGAGGTATTTAAAGGCCGATTCTGCATTCTCCACCAGTGCTGTCTGTCCGCCAGGCCCCTGGCAGGCCTGTTGTGTCGTGCAGAAGAGGGTGGGGTGGCTGATGTGTTTCTAGAGCACTGTGTGTGACCTGATTGACCCCAGGTTAGGCACTCCTGAGTCTTGACCTCAGACAAGTCAGTTCTTGGCCTCAGTTTCCCCACTTCTACCTATGCCTGTGTGTGTCAACACCTTTGCTCTTTTTTTTTTTTTCTTTACTTTTTGGAAACAATCTCATGTAGCCCAGGCTAACCCTGAGCTCCTTAAGTACCTGAGGATAGTCTTGAACTCCTTATCTTCCATTCTCTCCCTTCTGAGTGCTAGATGACAGGCATGACCACAATAGGTTTATGGTGTGCTGGGGATGGAACCCAGGGCTTCGTGCACGCTGGGCAAGCACGCTACCAGCTGAGCCGCATCCCCTTTCCCACTCCCAGAAGTGGAAACTGGTTGTGAGCTGCCCCTTAGCTGCAGCTTCTCAAGGATATTGCATTCTAGGCTCCCTCCTGACTCTTGATGTAGGGGATCCCAGGATCCGAATGGTATCAGCACTTCCAAGTAGGCGAGGCTCTCGGGGCTCCCAGCATGGTGAGGGCTACATAGCGCACAGGTTGGGCTGCCAGGAGGTTTCCCTTAGTCTGAGATGTTCATTCATTGTCCATCCTAGGGGCCAGGAGGAGGGGCTGGGCTGGGAGGAGGAGGAGGCTCATTTGCATGGAGCCTCAAAGAGACAGCCAAGAAAAATCAGAGCTAATCATTAGAGTCGGCCGCGACCACAGGGCTCTAAATTGCATTAGGCAGCTTCTGGTCTTCATTGAATGTATCAGATGCAAAGGCAGAAGCAGGAAGCTCTGGGCGGGTGACCTGCCCGCCCGCCCCCGCGGCAGCTGCCTCTGGCTAGAAGCTGGGGGGCCAAGGAAGTTTTCTGAGGCTTGGAGCCCCCTAGAGCCCTCCCCCAACTCCGGCCTCTCAACCCCCACCAGCTCCTGTAAGACTTTCCCAGGGCTCTGTGACCTTGGACGAGTTACCTTCCTTCTCTGGGCTTGTTTCCTTAATTAGAAACTAGAAAGGCTGGCTTCCTGAGTGCCAAAGCTGCCGAATGAAAGTAGAAGCCCAGGTCGGGGTCGGAGAAGCTCCAGGCTTCTTCCTTCCGCTCTGTAGGGTAGAGCGAAGGCGCCTGTAAGGGCCTGTGTGGCCCCCTGGTCCACACCACGAGTCCTGGACTGTTACTCGGAGCCTTAGTCTTGTTGTCTATGTAATGGGTGGAGCTCAGTTGGTAGAGTGCTTGCCTAGCACCTCGTTAACCCAGCATGGTAGCGCGTGCCTGTCATCTCAGCACTCGGAATGTAGACAAACTCAGGGGGTCATCGTGGGCCCTTCTTGGGGGGATGTGGAGCAGCCAGGATATGATCTAGAAGCAGACTCCCTCTGCGGGTCTGGCTTGGAGCAGGTGTGACTTCTACCTTGTGGGGTTCCAGGGGGTTCTGGGACATAGACATCCAGTTTCGGAGGTGGTTATGGCTGGAGGGTTTTCTTCAGAACCCAGGAGACCCCAACCAGGTAGAAGGGACATTTGTGAGGTATCCTGAAGAGGTTCCAGGCCTGTGTCCTCCATCTGGGCAGGTACATTAGTGTTGGGTGACGAAGGCTGGGGCAGTCCCAGTGGTGTGTGCTTTGTGCACAGCCTGCCTGTGTGTGCCAGGAAGCACGTCTTTCATGAGGACACACACAGCTGTGTGTGCACATGCGTGTGCTAACAGAACCCACATTTCGGTAGATACCTGTAGTTACAGGGTCACCCTGAGGGGCTGCTGTCCTGTGTGAACATGCAGAGTCAAGTATCCACGGATGTGTGATCCCCGCTTCCGTGTGCTCACACGCAGCTTTGTGCACCCGCACTTGCCCCTCCTGCTCGTCCCCATGGCAACCCCAGCAGTGTGTCCTGGTGAGACATAGAGCAGGTGTCGGGAGATCTCTGTTGGTGCTGGGGGAGTCACAAGGGATGGGCTCCCCACAGTGGGCGGGCAGGGCCAGCTGGGGTTCTTAGGCAGAGGCTCTGGGTTCAGGAGAACCTTCTGGAAGCCCCCCATCTGTGATTCCTACAGGATGAGTCACAGGCCCATTCGGCCAGGATTTAGTACTGTGTGGTCCTTGGTGATAGATCAGCAGCATGTTGGGGGGGGGGTCTCAATCCCACTTTCTGGGAAGGTAAAGGACACAGGTCCCTCACTCTTCCACTCCCACCTCCGTGGAGAGAAAGGAAGGGACCCCACCTCACCTCTTGTTCCAGTCATGGGTAGAGTGGGTGGAGCCCTTGCCTTAAAACCCAGCTACCCAGCGGCTCCCTGTTTCCTTTTGCTATTTAGCTGATTGTGGGAGATCTCTGCCTTGAGACCCAAGGCTCAGGCCCTCCCCACCCTCCTGTGAAGTCATCCAGCTCAGGCTGGCAGGGTTCCCATGGCAACAGCAGTGACGTCACAAAGGCCGGAGGAGGACAGCGGGAGGGAGGTGTGGGGTGAGGCTGAGGAGGGGATTCCTGGCTTCTCTTCCACCTTCTAGAAAAATAATGCTGTGGCCACTTGTTACCAGTAGGCACGAGCCAGTGATACCAGGAATAAGTCCTGGATGCTCCCCCACACAGTCCTCAGAGATAGGAGGAGTGAGGGACGCCCTTCTGTCCAGATGCCAAGTCCCTTCAGGAGTGAGGAGGTGGACGTTAGCCTCAGAAGCATAGATGTCACGGTCACCTGGTCTGGTTAACCAGCGGCTCTTGCCAAACTCAGAGTGACAGCCTTCAAGGGTCTGTGACTGTGCAGGTCACCGAGCCTTGTTCCTGTGGGGGCACGGGAGCTGTACCTGAGCCTCTCTCTTCCTTCTGTGGTGTGTGTGTGTGTGTGTGTGTGTGTGTGTGTGTGTGTGTGTGTGTGTCCTGTGGAGGTCAGAGGACAACCGGCTGGAGTCGGTTCTCAGTTCTCACGTTCCATCACCTTGGTTCCGGGGATTGAACTCAGGTTGTCAGGCTTGGTGGCAAGTGCTTTCACCTGCTGAGCGATCCATCTCTCCAGCTGCCCTCCTCTGACCTTGAAGGCAGGGTCTTGTGTAGCCCAGGCTGGCTTCAGACTCACTGCTTAGCTGAGGATAACCTTAACCTTGTGATCCTCCTGCGTCCACCTCCCAAGTGCTGGGATGACAGGTGTGAGCCACCACGCTGGGTTTATGCGGTGCTGGGAATGGAACCCTGTACTTCTTCGTATGTGCCAGCTAAGCTCTACGGCTGAGCTGCATCCCAGCCGGCACTGGAGTTTCGTAGTCTCTCCTTTGATCTGGCTCAACTGACTGCAAGGAGGCACTCTGTCAGGCTCTCAGGTCTACATCAGGACATCCACAGTAGCAGCACTGGGACCCCTGGGCGCCCCCTGTTGGGCGTGGATAAAGCAGCTTCTCTGCTCTGGCTCTAGAAAGGCACCGGCCTGTAGCCGGCCTGGGTCACTATTGCTGGGTGTGATAGCTCCAGACACAGCCCTGGGGAAAGCTGAGAGCACAGTGGGGGCCGTGAGAGGTCCCAGGTTCAGCTCTAGAGCTGTGTGCCAGGTATCCTGGTGATGTCAGCATCCCATCTGGCTCATGAAGTCACTGGTACCCCCAGCTGCCCCGAGTGCTGCATCCTGCCTCCACTGGTACCCCCAGCTGCCCCGAGTGCTGCATCCTGCCTCCACTGGTACCCCCAGCTGCCCCGAGTGCTGCATCCTGCCTCCACTGGTACCCCCAGCTGCCCCGAGTGCTGCATCCTGCCTCTACTGCTGTCGTTTCCAAGCCAGAGAGGGACCTTGTCTTCCTGGGCTGCACTCTCTATACTCAGATTCCCAGGCGGGTGAATGTGCTTGGAAGCATGGGGCAAAATGTAGTCTCCTGGCCAAATTGTGCAAGAGGCAAAGGCACACTGCTTCTCCCAGATGTGACCTTTAAAAAAACCCAGCTAGTTCTGGATGGACCAACTCAGGTTCACAATCATCTATTTGGAAAATGCTATACTGTTTTTCTTCTTTGAGACATGGTCTCACTTTGTGGCCCAGGCTGGCCTCAAACTCACAAACCTCCTGGCTCACCTCCCTCTAGTGCTGGGATTACAAGCCTGAGCCACCACCCCTGAATTTTATGTGGGTGACTGAACCTAGGTCCTCGTGATCAGAGCAAGTGCTTTACCAACTGAGCATTTCCTAGTTCCGTCAGTCTGCACATCTTGTTGGGTCTACCCCGTACCCCAACCCCAGGGTTACAAAACAGAGCTCGTGTCTTCCTGGATATGTGATTTTTTTAAAGAGCCTACTGTGTGTTGTGTGTGTCCTGTGTTGGTTGAGGCACAGACATGACCTCATTCTTCCCGGAACCCTCTTTCTTACAGTCACCAGTATCCTCTGCCGCGAACATGTGCAGGCCATCTCTCAGCATCCTGCAGTCACTTGAAAAGGTATCCACCAGGTAGGAGCAGGGACTCAGAGCAGAACTCCAAGGCTTTCTTCCCAGATGCCTCCAGCCCACAGGGGGCATCCTGATAGGCGGGGCTCGAAGGCAGGTGGCAGGTGCTGACCCCAGGCAAGGGACGCTTTTCCTGATGACTCCTCATCTGCCATTTGACTCTAAGGATCTGTAGCCATTCAAGGTGGCCCATGCCTACCATCTTAGCACTCAAGAGGCAGAGGCAAAAGGATCTCAAGTTCCAGGCTAGCCTGGGCTACATCGAGAGTTCCTATCTCAAATGACAAACAGAAGATGAATTTGGTAGATTTGAGGTGAGAGAGAGAGAGCTGATAAATGAGAGGTACGATCGATAATACTTTAGGGGAGAATCAAAGTCTGCTTGGGGGGTTCTTAGAAATGAGAAGAGGCAGGGGTCTGGTGGTGACCTGGACAGGACTGACATTGTGCCTTCCTGGGAGAGGTTCGTGGAGGGAAAGGCTCATGTCAGTGGGAAGCATGGCAAGAGGGGACAGAAAGCACGTGACAACCCTTCCTGTTCCTGGTGAGCACGTTTAGACGGGGCCAATACAACTGTCGCCATCTTCTGATACGTCACCTGTGTCTAGATGTGTCTTTTATTCTACGCCTGCATTTGAACATCTCACCCAAATTTTTTTTTAGCCCATTAGAGACCGAGGGAAACTTAGCTTCGTCTCAGGCAAACAAGCAAAAACTCCAGCCTCATTTTCTTGTCTCTCTAATAAGCACTTCTCAAATGTACAGCTTGCACGCACAATTCGTCAGGTTAATGTCTTCTCAATCCTCCTGCCTCCCCTCTGCAGAGAGCTGCTTCTCCTGCAGCAGCAGCCTGAGAGGGAGAATCCGCCTCAAGCTTCCAGGAGCAAATTAGTACTATTGGCTTCCTGGTGGGTGAGGAGCTGCTGTTGGGGCTGTGAGAGAGTGAGGAGGTGGGCTGAGGGGTCCCAGCATTACTGCCACACAGTAAGCGTCCAATAACTCACAGAGCACTTGGGCCTTCTCAGGTCACAGAACACTGGTAAGCATAAGCCTGGTGTCATAATCCCAACACTTGGAAGGCTGAGGCAGGAGGATCAGAGAATTCCAGGCCAGTCTGGGTTACAGAGTCAGACCTTGTCTCAAAAGGATAAAACAGTACCAATTAGTGAGGATGTTTTCTTTAGCCTAGTGTTTAAAGTTATATGAATATAAACCCGGCATGGGGCATATCTTTAATCCCAGCACTCAGGAGGCAGAGGTAGGTGGATCTCTGTGAGTTTGAGTCTAGCCTGGTCTACAGAGCAAGTTCTAGGTCATAGCCAGGGCTACTTAGCAAGATCTTCAAAATAAAAAAAACCCAAAAAACTTTATATTAACATATTTTGTTTGGTGTGTGTGTGTGTGTGTGTGTGTGTGTATGTGTGTGTGTGTGTGTGTGTGTATGTGTGTGTGTGTGTGTGTGTGTGTTTGTGTGTTCCTGTGTATGTTTCTGGGTACGTGTGTGCATATGTTGTGAAGTGTCAAAGGTTGACACTTCAGATCCGCCCCTCACCCAGTGTCTTGAGGTAGTCTCTCACTGGCCTGGAGCTTGTCAAGAAGGTTGGATAACTGGATGGTTGGTTCCCAAATTGCATGCACTGGAAATCATGGCGCGAATTTTTTTTCTCCCTGAGTTTATACTTGGGGTCAGGATTCCCTGTGACGATTCATTGTCTTCTGTCATGACTAGCAGTCATTAGTCTTAATTGCTGGAGAAGAATCTACTGGAAGAGCAAATGGGACTATGCAGTTTGATAGCAAGCATTCCTTCGATAAGATATATGTCACACATTTAAAGCGTTTCAAAGACTTACACGCTGGAGAGGAATCACAGGCTCAGATACATACAACTTCGTGCCCGACTGCTTCCCACGCAGTGGACCTCAGCATCCCTGTGTGGCTGCCCATGCGCCTTAGGTGCCGTTTCCTCCCACTGGCAGACACAAGCTGGTGGAAGCTTGCCCAGCTGGTGGGCGTGTCATGGTGCTTGACCAAAATTTCTTCCTAATCTCCCTGGTGCACCCTGGAACTGAGCATCAGGGGTGGGGCTTATGACCCCTTGTATTTCTTCATCTGTGAAATGAAGGCCTTTTTACAAATATCTGTTCATTTTACAGCCGAGCTTTCTGAGTTTTCCTAATCAATTTGCCAGATTTCTTTCTGGATTCTGAAAGAAGGATGTTTGGCTCAGATGACACAGGGCAGGGACAGCGACCTCCTAAAATCCTGTGTGTGGCCTATGTTTTGTTTGTTTGTTGGTTGGTTTTTACTTTTGATTTTGGAGGATTTGGTAACCCAAGCTGGCTGTGAGAGCATGATCCTTCTAAGTTTTCCAAGTCTGGGAATATAGGCCTGTGTCACCATGCTTAGCATAGGAATTATTTACTTGTTATTTATGCATTGATGATTAAACCTGGAGCCTTGTGCATGCTAAAGAAGTGCTATGTCCCTGAGCCACACCCCAGCCCCTCATTGGGGATTCCCCAGGCCCCTCACTGGGGATTCTAGGCAGGGCTCTACCACTGAGCCACACCCCGGCCCCTCACTGGGGGATTCTAGGCAGCTGCTCTACCACTGAGCCACACCCCAGCCCCTCACTGGGGGATTCTAGGCAGGTGCTCTACCACTGAGCCACACCCCAGCCCCTCACTGGGGGATTCTAGGCAGGTGCTCTACCACTGAGCCACACCCCGGCCCCTCACTGGGGGATTCTAGGCAGGTGCTCTACCACTGAGCACATCTCACTTTTTTATTTTGAGACAGAATCTCACTAAGTGGCCCAGGTTACCCCTGTGCTCACTCTGTAGCTCAGGCAGCCCCTGAAACTGTGGTTCTCGTCTATCAGCCTCCCATATCTAGGCTTGCAGGCCTGCTCCATCATGCTCAGCATGTGGTATATTTTTAAGAGCAGAAATTCCTCATTTTTTAGCAGTGATATTTATTAGTTTATAATTGTGTGGGTGGGCAGGAATTCTCCCCTGTCACCACATTATTAGTGTATTTTCAAACATGATAACATAATGTATAAAATATATTAGTATATCATATGATGCACAGTTCTCTTTTCCACACATTTTGTATGGTTCAGAGACTCGGCTCACATAGCCATACTTTCAGTTTTGAATGACTGACTTTATTAATCATACAACGAACTGAAGTAAGAGAAAAAGTAGATGATGAGTGGATGGAGAGAGAGAGAAACAGAGACAGAGAGATCGACACACAGAGACACACACAAAAACAGACACACAGAGAGACAGAGACAGGCACACACAGAGACGAGAGACAGAGAGAGATTCACATGCACACGAACACACATCATCATCCGTCATCATCATCATCATCAAACCAAGGGTTTGTGAACACCCAGCAGAAACCAGCAGGGGAAGTTGAGGCAGTCAGCCAGAGCCGTGACTGAGCTTTCTCTCCATGGCTGGACTTCAGGGCTCTTTCCCACTTCAGGAGCGTTCCCATCATGGGATGAACTCTGGAAATCATTCACCTTCCAGCTGTTTTCAAGGACACAATGTTCTTCTTCTCGGGGCCATTTAGTCATTGTCTTCCCTCCCAGTCACAGAGTTAAGGGGATAGTTCATCCCCTCAGACTGTGGGGGACACTTTGAGACAAACAGATGGATTTGAACCCCAGTGTCAGAGCCAGCTTCTTGGTGAGCTCAAACAACACATGACAATCACCAACACGATGGACCGTGTGAGTCTCGGCTCAGGCTGGACTGGTTGGAAATGTGAAGGGAAGGGTTGATTTAAGTTCACAGTGTTTGCATTTAGACACCCGATTGACGGAGGGCTGTCACCTTGCCCTGCTGGTTGCTATACCTCCTCCAAGGGTAGACCACAGATGCAACTCTAGGTGGTCCATCTGCTCTGCAGGCATGTGGGAATGCTAATTTAAACTTGTGTTAACCCCATGTGACGTCAGTTGCCATAGCTCCATGGCCAGCTGTCCTCACAGACCCCACAGAACCTTGTTCTCTCAGCCATGCCTCTTGCACACAAATCTTCGAACTCGCTGGTCAAGTTCTACAGAGAGAAAAGAATCTGCTTGGATTTTGACTGGAATCTGATTGAACCTATAGATCTATCTGGAGGTCAATTGAAAAAATAAAGATATATTCTTTATGGTGTGTGTGTGTGTGTGTGTGTGTGTGTGTGTGTGTGTGTGTGTGTGTTGGAGTCCAGCAGAGGACATCAGTTCTGTGGCTGGGGTTTAGATGGTTGTAAGCTGCTTGGGTGCTGGAAATCAGTCTCAGGTTCTCTGCAAGAGTAGAAAGCTGTCTTAACCATTGAGCCAACCCTCCAGACCAAGATTTTTATTCAGTCAATTTTAATCTGCTTTTTGCTGTAAATGCATAGACACCTAATATACAATTGTATGTGGATTTTTACATCTATTACTTGACCAAACACCTATTATTAATATTGTAATCCACACACACTTTTGGCTTCTATATACATAGTCATATCCTTGAGGAATGTCTAGAGTTTTATTTTTTCCTTTCTGAGCCTTAGACTTCCATTTCTTTTTCTTGCCTTGTTGCAGAGGCTGAAGTCACTAGGACGGTATCAAATAGAAATGTCCCTGTCTTGTTCTTGGTTTCAGAGCAGCTTCACCATGAGGTGTGCTCTCTGTTCTGAGCCAGTCATGGTTTCCTTTTTCTTTGGAGCCAGGACCTCATTACGCAGTTTTGCTGGCCTGGAACTCACGATCCTTCTGCCTCAGTCTCCCGACTGAAGCAAGGCACACTCTAAAGAGCTTCTAATTTGTACTCCGAAATGATTTTGGCCCAGTCTACCACAGTCTAATGAGCTTTGCTGGGCACTGAGTTTTAGCTTTAGCTTTGTTTGTTTGTTTGGTATTTCGATCAATCCTTATTTGGTGAGCACAAGTTGAATTTCATCTTATTTCATTAAAATATGCATTTCTGGGACTGGAGAGATGGCTCAGCGGCTAAGAGCAATTGCTGTTCTTGAGGAGAACCTGAGTTCAGATCCCAGAATCCACATGGGGTAGCTCACACAATACCTATGACTTCAGCTCCAGGGGATCTGATGCCCTCTTCTGGCCTCTTTGGGCACTGCACACACAGACACACACACACACACACACACACACACAAATCCTTACAAAATGTATCTCCCTGAGGCACAAGGTTGAACAGACCCATGTATGTGTTAGCCATCTTTAGTTCCTTCTTTGAGTCTGATTCTTTGCCCTTGTCCATACATTGTTGGGGCTTCAATGCTGGTATGAGTGGGTGTTGTTCCATCTCTGCCAAATATATCACAGACATTTCCTCTCTGTACCACAGAGATTTTCATTTTTTTGTTGTTTTCTTTTTTATGTACCTTTTCCTGGTTTTTATTTGGCCAAATTTGCTTCTCTCTCCTTTACAATTTACTCCACTCCTCCTGAGCTTGGAAAGCCGGCTTCTCTCTTGAGACCTCATAAGGATTGGATTGTGTTTCCACCCAGCTTTTTTTCTTTATGGCTTAATATTTCACATTTAACTGTTTACTCCATTTGGAATTTGTGGGCCCATGGGTGTGGGGTGAGGGGTTAATTGCAGCTGGAAGTTTACCAGTGGAAGGGGCCTCATTTGCACCTGAGAATCTCTGGGGTCTGGATTTGGGCGCCTGTGCTGAGCAGGGAGAGATTGAGGGAAGGAAGGAGGTGGCGGGCTGCGCAGACAGCATGGGGACGGTGCAGCCCTGATTACCATAGGGACCGTTCTGGCCGCTGTCTCTGCCTGAGCTGAAGTCGAAAGCAGAGCATTCAGTCCAGCTCAACCATAGGCTGTGTAACTCTGGCTCTGACTCAGTTTCTTCTTTGTAAAATGGACACGGTGCTCCACACCCATCATCCCAGCTCTTGGGAAGCAGAAGAAGGAGGGTGGGGAATTTGAGGCCAGCCTGGGCAACAGAGTAAGATCCTGTTTCAAAAACAAAATGGGCTGGGGAGATGGCTCTGGGGGTAAAGCGCTTGTTGCACAAATGTGAGGATCTGAGTTTAATCCCCAGCACTGACATACAAAGCTGGACACTGCAGCGCACGCTTGTAATCCCAGCGGTGGGGAGGCAGAGGCAGGGGGATCTCTGGGACTCCCTCACCAGCTAGCCTATCCCACTTGGTGAAGTTCCAGGTCAATGAGAGACACTATCTCAAGAAACAATGTGGATGGCACCAGAGAAACAGCATGCGAGGTTGACCTCTGGCCTCCACACACACGTGCACACGTGTGTACATATACATGTAGAACCCTCTACATGTAGTGTAAACCTGCACACACTTGTGCATGCACATGCGCATACATGCATGCACACCCAATCAAGGGACTGATGATGCCACTTGCCTTTAAGAGATGTCACGAGGAGCAGGTGTGCTGGCTGTGGTGTGTGCCCTGTAAGCAGACAGGGACCAGGCAGGCTCACGGCAAACCCCAGCTCTGCTGTGTGACCTTAGTCAAGTGACCTGACCTCTCTGATCCTGAGTTTCTGCATCTGAAAGTGGAGACCACAGAGGGCATGGTGGATGGTTCCATAGGACACCCCACAATGACAGTCGTGGTCAGTGAGAGGTGTGTGGTCTGGGGCACACCCTCTAACAGGGTGGCATCCACAGTTGTTGTCTTTGCTAAGATCTTTGTTCAGGGGAGTGGCCAGGTGATGGGGGGGCATGGGTTGGTGAATGAAACTATCTTCCTGCCCAACTCTGATTGGTCTGCGACCTGTTCTGGGAGATAGGGAGAGGGCCCCTAGTCCCTTGTTCACTCAGCCCTGACCTAGAGAAAAGGTCACCAGAGAAAGCCTACCGTACACACACACGTGCACACATAGACACACATTCATGCAACCAGACCTCTGAGTACACGTGGTTCCACACAGACACATGGACAGGGGGATGAATACATATGTGCGTATGTGTACACCTACACATCACACACCTCTACATGTAGTCAGAGCCCCCGTGTGCACACAGTCGTATAGCAGACAGGCACAGACCACGGACACAGTCACACACACACACACACACACACACACACACACACACACACAATCATGCTCAGATTCGGTGTCAAGCTGGCCTGGGAGTTAACTGCGTCCAGCTGTCTTATTCCCACTAGGCCTGGCCTTCCCCTGATTTCCTGCTGGTCACTATGCTGTCCCTGTCCACCTTGAGGCATTCTCCTCAGTTCAGCTAAATCCTGCTGCGTTTGTACCCCAGTCTCCTCAGCTCCCCTTCTTTGCAGCCACAGGATGTTTGTGCTGTACTGGGATCCCACATGAGGCTCTGGCACTTCGGCTCTGTGGCCCGACGGCTCCTGGGAGAAGCTGAACTCTCTCTCAACTGTGTGTAGTTGTAACCAACACCTTGTTACAAGGGGACCCCTCCATCATTTGCTGGCCTTGAAACTTGAGTTATCATAGCCTGACCCCTGGCGAGGGGGCAGGAGTGGCCAACTGGCTCCTCCCATGTCCCTGTGAGCTATGCACCTAGGGTGAGGTGGGAGGGAGATGGAGACCCTTGTGAGGCAGAAACACGGTCACAGAGGTGGGTTCCTAGAGCGGGGCTCCTACTCTTCCAGGTGACCGCAAAGACCTGCCCACAAAGCCCTGGGGAAGCGTTTGGGATTTTCCTGAGCATAACTTGGGGTTGGAGTCAGTCCCTCTGCCCTTTCCCTTCCCAGTTGGGGACCACCATCAGCTCTCCCCTCCGAGCTCTGTGCACTGCCCAGTGCCCTCATCTGCATGTCCAGCTCTCAGTGGAAGGCAAGGGCTTGAGTGGGTCATCCTTTATTGGCCTAGGCTGCCTGTGAAACAGGGGAGGACTGGCAGCCCCATCCAGGGAAGGCTCAAGGTCCTGGATGGCCTGGAGTTAGAGTTGCTTGTCCCATCAGGGTCGTGGTGAAGATGCCCTCCCCACTAAACTGGGCTATGGGGGAGGGCAGTCAGCTGGAGACAGCCAGGTCTGAGTCTCCCAGGCTGGTGGTCCTGATGTGGGGCACTCTGAGTGAGGGTGAAGACACACTGTGGGGGACAGGGAAGGCTCAGTGGTGTGAGCACAGGGTGGGGGTAGGGTGAGGAGCCAGTGTGCCGCCTGGGGTCACGGGGTCAGGTATTGGTGGGTCACGACCCCTCCCTGCAGGGAACCCGAGGTGTGGTCTTGGGGACAGGGGGTGGCAGGCAGGCAGTGGCGGGCGGAACAGCTGTGCAAGAGGCTGGGCTGCTGGCATCAGCAGGCGCCCCTCCTCCCCCCATGCTAAACAATCACGGCACAAATATGCAAATGGTATAATTACTGTTATTTGTTTTGCTGATATAAGTGTTTGAAATGCAAATGTCAACTCTGGGCGCTGTTGGTTTTCCCCACCCCTCTTCCCCGGACATTTGCAAGTCGATCAGTTAGCCCTCATCCTGGGAACACTGGGGGTGCCCCCATCTGAGAGAGCTGGAACACAAGGTACCACCTGCCCCGGCCAGTGCACTGACCCAGAGGCCGTGACCTTTCCACGGGTACCCATCTGTGGAAGAACCTCATACCCTTTTCCCACCAGCCAGCCGGGAGATCTGGCATCAGAACCTCAGTTTACCTCCCCATATAATGGCCCTAGGCACTTAACTGGCCCATTGCAACCCTGGTGAAGACTCCAGCTCTTGGTTTCCCATCTTGGAGTCTCTGAACTTGGTCTGACACTCTTTCCCCCAGTATCACAGACAATATATATGTTTCCAGACTGGGCCCCGCGTTCTGATCCTGCAGCCGGGATGATGGCTGAGGCTCCTAGGTAGGCCCAAGTGAGAGAAACTGAGGCACAGCAAGCAGTTCAGGGGCTTGTTAAAGACCCACCACTCAGAGATGTCACTTGAATGCCACCACACACTTGTGAGGCCGCAGGACCGTTTCCTCTAGTCGGAACCCGTGAGCTCTGTTTCCTAGTCTGACCCGAAGCAATTTATAGCCCGAGCCGTCCAGATCTCAGCCACAAGCAGGCCTGGTGGCATGCCTCCTACTGTGTGTGTGTGTGTGTGTGTGTGTGTGTGTGTGTTCCTTCCAGCAGAGCCACCAATCTGTCATCCATGCTGTCACTCAGACACGTGTGAGGGGCCAACTAAAGCCCTTAATCACCTCTGAGCCTGTCAAGATCACACACCTGAGAGACCTGCCCTGCAACCATCTCCCAGAGGGCCAGTGAGCCGGGCTTGAAGCTCACTCACATGGACTTCTTCCTGTGCTCAGGTGTGTGCACTCGCATGTGCAAGCCTGTGCTTACACTCACGACAGACTCCTGGCAACTGCCTTGACTTGGGTGTGGCAGCACCCAGCACCAGATAGGAGAACACAGAGCTGGCTCATAGCTCAGCGGGATTACAGAGGCCTTGCCCCAGGTCTCCCGACCTCCACTCACACTTCGTAGTGGTGCTGGTGTTAGTGTTGTCTTGGACAGCTTTGCTGCGAAGTCTGATGGTGGCAGAAACTGTGTCCCGGCCCTGCCCTGGGTTGGTGTCTTTGGCAGGCTGTCCTCAGAACTCAGTTTTCTCTCCTGTCTCGGGCTGGTTGTGGGGCTAACTGGGCATGCACTCTCCCTCTCCCCTGGGCATCGCTGCATTCAGGCCTCGGTCTGCCAAGTGCTGGAAGCTGGGGCTGCCAGGGGTGGACAGGTGGCCCAGAGCAGGGACCTTGACCAGTCCTGGAGATGGGGAGGAGGTGGTGGCCAGGGCCAGGGCCAGGCCTGGAGATGGGGAGGAGGTGGTGGCCAGGGCTAGGACCAGGCCTGGAGATGGAGGGGAGGTGGGGGCCGGGGCCAGGCAGGCCTGGAGATGGGGAGGAGGTGGGGGACGGGGCCAGGGCCAGGCCTGGAGATGGAGGGGAGGTGGGGCCGGGGCCAGGCCTGGAGACAGGGAGGAGGTGGGGGCCAGGGCCGGGGCCAGGCCTGGAGAAGGAGCATGACTATTTTCCCTGGGTTCATCTCAGCCCTGAGGCCCCCCTGCTATTTTTGTTCCACTTACCTTTACAGAGGCAGGTTTGGGCCTCGTTAGCATATTCAAATACAGTCCGTTATTATTTGAATTAGCTGTTAAGTAATTAGTTCTAATTGATGAGTGCTCCCCCCACTTCCCTGCACATTTTTTGGTTATGTACATCCGCTCCTAACCCACAATTTTAGGTAATTACCGCCACTCACTGTCTATTTACACACACACACACACACACACACACACACACACACACACACACACGCACAGTCCTCCAGTGACAGGTTCCTTGTCGCCTTTAACATTCCCTGCCAGCCTGGGAAATGCAGTTGGGGGCACGGGTACAGATTCAGCTGGCCCTCCAGCTCTGCCAGCCTTCCAGGGGCACAAGTGTCCCAGAGCCTCCTCGCTACCCCTCATAAAAACCCTTTGCCTTCAAAGTCCCCTGCCCAGGACGTTCTGAGGTGCAAGACACTGGAGAATGCTATTCATTCCCCTTCTCAGCCACAGGGCCTCTTAGACTGAATGAAAAGGATGAATTGGCATGGTTACCAGAAAATCTACGTACTTTCTAGATGCTCAGGGACTAAAAGCCGATGCGTTGAATGGATGGATGGATGAATGGATGGATGGATGAATGAATGAGTGAATGAATGCATGAATGGATGAATGAACAAGTGAGTGAATGTATGCATGAACTATTAAATGCACACATGCATGAATGAGGTCATCTTCTGGGTAGATGTAGAGCCTTGTTAGTGGCCACCTTCCCCAAGACTGGTTAGTTCAGCTACAGGGACACCCTTGAGCCAAGATTTCATTCTCCTGACTTAGTTTTCCCAAGTCATGGTCCCTGGCTGGCTCCAAACAGCCTGTGCCCTGGGGACAAAGGGAAGGGTAGCTAGTGGGTGGTGGTGGTCTTTGCTTGGTCGGTATCTCATGGAGATAGAGGCCGAGCCAGACATTCGATAGGTAGGCGCCTTGCTCGTGGAGTCCCATGCAGAAGCTCTGTCCCTCGTTAACAGATAGAGGCCACAGGGGATGGACTTGGGACTGAAAGATGCAGCCAGAGCTGTCTGGAGCCATAGATATAGTTGTAGTTTCCTGGTAGGAAAGTTGAATGAGGCTTCTGCCATTAGCAGATGTTTCTGGGACTACCCAGGTACTGTTTTGACCAGAAGCCCACCTACACCTGTAGAGGTTGGACAAGATCATGGAGATGTGTCCTCTTGGGGCAACGGGGCTTGGATTCCTCCGTTCTGAGCTCTATGCCCGTCTGTTAGCTTTCTGCCTTGTCTGGCAGAGCTGGGATGTAATACCACACATGACCAACAGGAGGTGCTGTTGGGACCTCAGGCAGTTCTCCAGAAAGTCTGGCTTTTGAGTGGGATTTTCTCCAGATGTTACTCGCCTGCTGCGTTTGAGCTTGGAAGAATTCTACATTTTGACTTCCCAGACTGCAGTAGGAAAGCATTTGGAAACTTGTGGGGTGCTCTTCTGTGTCACATGGGGATGAGATGGGCCTTTCTCTGCTGGAGGTCAGAGGGCCACCAGACCTTTCAGGAAGATGGTCCAGGAGGTCTCAGGGAAGAGGAGTCAGGGATGGAGATGTCCTCACAGTGCCTGGGATTCAGGAAGGCAGTCAGTCACCTGGTCTCTGTTGTGCCGCACACAGAGAGGAGGGGGCAGATGCTCGAGTAACATGGACCCCCAGACACACCCTGACATGGTTGCTGAGACCCACATGGGGGAGCGAGCATGGGTGGTTGCCATGATGCTGAGCAGATTTGGCTGCGCTGACCTCAGGCCATTGGCACAGTCCTGAGTGCGGACTTCTGAGGCTGTAGAACCTGGCCTCGCCCCTTCTCACGCCATCACGTGCCTCCCTCTCCCTCCCAAGCCTTTCTGCCTTTGGAGTGTCTCCACTGGGCTTTGGGGAAGTCGTTTCCCACCCACAACCTCCAAAATCCATACAGGGCTTCTTGGGCCTCTTCAGTGTGAGTATTTGTGAGATGCGTGGGTCCTTAGGGGAAAGTAGCTGATGGAGAAATGGGGAAGCAGAGTACCGTGCTAAACATGCAGCACCTATACCTGGAGACGTGCCCACCCCTGCCCTTCTAGGGCCTCGTTTAGGCCCATCCCCTTTCCTTCCCTCTGTTTGTGCCTCAGGCTTGACATTTCACATATTAAAATGCAGCCTCCTGGACCTGGCAGACACAGGCCCTGAATGAGTGTTTGTTGAATGAATGGAGGATGGAACAGTTCCCAGCCAGCTACCTAGAAAGGCAGGTGGCAGAGCAGATGGCCTCCAGGCTCCTGCAGGTCTGAAGGAGGCACACATATGCTCCACTGGGCTTCCTCAGGAACCCAGGGGCGGGACATTGTTCCTCAGTTGCTGGTATTGAGTTATAATTTGTAGGTGTTGAGGATGGAACTGAGGGACTCCTTCATACTAGGTCAGCCCCTGACCACACCTCAGCCCCTCACTGGGGGATTCTAGGCAGGTGCTCTACCACCTAGTCACACCCCAGCCCCTCACTGGGGGATTCTAGGCAGGTGCTCTACCACCTAGTCACACCCCAGCCCCTCACTGGGGGATTCTAGGCAGGTGCTCTACCACTGAGCCACACCCCAGCCCCTCACTGGGGGATTCTAGGCAGGGGCTCTACCACTGAGTCACACCCTAGGCCCTCACTGGGGGATTCTAGGTAGGTGCTCTGCCACCGAGTCACAACCCTAGCCCCTCACTGGGGGATTCTAGGCAGGTGCTCTACCACTGATTCACACCCCAGCCCCTCCTCACTGGGGGATTCTAGGCAGGTGCTCTACCACTGAGCCCTGCCTCCATTCCCCAGGATCCCTTACATCTGATTGTTTCAGGTGCTGCCATATCCCACCTTCTGCATTCCTGACTTTCTCTTGCTCCTAGTACAGAGACTCCATCCCTGGAAGCCATATTAAAGACCCCTCCATGTTATGTAGTCCTTGGCTGGATTCTGTATCCATGAGCAGGGACTGAGCTTGTCTGGTGGCTGTGGTTAGGACAGCCTGGAGCTGATATGATGAAGCCCAGACCCCCTGTGAAGGCTTCTTCTCCCCCTCCCTGCCTCTCTTTCCTGTCTGAGAAATGGACACAGCTTCTCTCCAGCAGTGTTGATGCTATCCAGATAACATCTGCTGACTTGTCCTGAGCCACTGGCCGCCCTGGTGATCCTGCCCCGCCCCCCGCCCCACGCTGCAGAAGCCAGCTTGCGGTGCTCTGCTGTTCTCCAGCTCAGAACTGTTTATGTGCCCCAGGGCGACAGGGGGTGACAGCGTCCATGTTGGCCTGTTGAGCCACTGTCTAGGGAATGGCTGGAGACAGTGCAGCAAACAGCTCCAGCTAATTAGCGAAAGGTCATGCGGCTCCCGGAGTCCCGGCTTTTGAAGTCTTGCCACAGGCGGGGGAAAGCAGCGTGGAGAGGCTGGGATGACCAGACTCCTGCCCCCACCTAGCCCCAAGTTGTCCAACTCATGACTCTGAGACTGGCTTTCTAGAAACTCCCCAAAGCAATCGGGGCTGGACGAGCCCCTGGGCATTAAGGCTGTGTTCCCAGCAGGCAGCTGTGACCTTCATGGCCGGTGCTTGCCTCACCCCCAGAGGTGACTCAGTGATCTGTGCGCAGGGCGATGGGCCCAGACACCCCTCATTGTGCCCTCATGGCCCTCACCTCTCCTACCACAACACCCTTTACAGCTTCTCTCTAAATCAATCCGCTTTTTAAAAACTTAAATACATTTTTTTATAGCACTACACAAATGGAAAACAGGTCTCCCCGGCCATAAATAGAATTCATAATCATAAAAATAAATTCAATGGAAAGAAAACAATGTTATTAAATTCTCATTGGGTGCTGTAGCCCTGGGGAGGCTCAGAGCCCAAGACTTGCTATTGCTTTATTAGAGAGAGAGAGAGAGAGAGAGAGAGAGAGAGAGAGAGAGAGAGAGATTAAGACCTAGCAATCCTGGCCTGAGATTTTTCCATCCAACAGAGGCAGAAGCGTTTGCGGGGAATTTGAATTGGGAGCCACTCCCTAATAAAACAGTTCAGTGTTCTTTTATGTTATGCCAGTTAGAGTGTGTAAAACAGAGGCCTGCCCTGTAGGGCTGAACCCCACACAGGGCTCCTCTGTCTCCTGTGAAGAGCATGGTGACAGGCACAGTCCTGAGAACTAGTCAGTGGTTCTGGTTCCTGTACTGTCATCTTGAGCATTTGTCCTCATGGTCTTAAGACGGCTGCTGGACCTCCAGCCATTGCATCTGTGTTTCAGGCAGGAAAGAAGGAGAGTGTGAGAGAGGAAAAGGAAAAGGAATCTTGTAGATGCATCTGCCGGCCGGGCTGAGTTTGCCAAATATACCAGCCCATGCACTGCTATTACCCATATTTCCCAGTGGCTGTGCCCCTGTTCCCTGCATGCCCCCTCCCTCCCTTACCATCCCAGCATGCCTCAGGGCATCACCATGAGCTGTGATGGAGCTGTAGGGGGAGGGGCAGGCCATGATGAAGAAGGAGAGGGGACTGGAGTGATGCTCGGAGTGACCTGAGTGGCAGCAGGCTGAGGACACAGAGCCAGAGGCTGTCATCAGCTGTGGCGTCCTCAGAGCTGTGATGTGGGGACACATGGCCCCGGAGCAGAAGGTAGCGTTTACTTGTGTCTACATAGCGCGGATGTCTTCTGCCTGAGCCCTTCCGTAGTGCTGCCCAAGTGACTCACGGTGCTGTGGCTGTGAGGACAGACACAGAGAGGAGCTGGCCTCTGCCCAGACTCCAGCAGTCTGCTTGCTGCGCCGAGATCACAGGCATCTGATGGCTGCTTCGTCTTGAGACACCCAGTAGGGCTGCAGATCCAGGAGGGCTGCAGTCAGTGGAGGATGTGGGGAGCCTGAGGCTCAGCTTCTGGGGTGTGCTCCATGGGGGCCATCTCCGGAGCTTGTGGGTGTGCCGGACAGGTTCACCAGGGTGGGCCCTGGAGGGAGGCCGTGAGAGGAAG
This sequence comes from Peromyscus eremicus, assembly GCF_949786415.1. NCBI lineage: Eukaryota > Metazoa > Chordata > Mammalia > Rodentia > Cricetidae > Peromyscus > Peromyscus eremicus. The sequence goes on along the minus strand of NC_081438.1, from coordinate 31,316,405 downwards.
ACCCGATATGTCAGAGACAAGCTGAGGTGTAGGGATGTATTCCTATCTTCCTGTCCTCCATCCTCCATGCTCCTGCTGAGCCCCCTCCCCGGTAACCAAATCCCCTAAGCAAGGTTTTCCTCTGTATTAAGACGAGAGAATGAGCCAAAACTTGATAAATAAGATAAATGTTTGTATCCCACATACAACAGCCCAGGGGCTGGTGGCCAGGGCAGGTGGGGCAGGCATCTCCACCTGTGGTTTCTTTGTCTGGGGCCAAAGTAACTATTTTAGCTCCTACCACTGTGTCTGTATCCCAGCTGGGTACACACATACACACACACACACACACACACACATACACACACACACACACACACACACACACACACACACACACACACGCTCGCAAAACTTGCTGGAGTCTGTTCTCTCCCGCCATGCTGGGTCTGGGAATTGAACTCAGATCGTCAGACTTGGCAGCAAGCCCCTTTACCTCAAGTTGAAAGGATATGAAGAGAAGAGAAGCTGGTGACCAACCAGAATTCTTGGACATAGATTCTCCGTGGATGTCCTGGGTCTTGGGACCTGGTAGGAGCCAGCAGGCATGTGGGCGCCTTAGGAGGCCGCACAGTGTCACTTCCAAGGCTCTCTGTGGCCCCTTCCAGGACGCCTTCTTTTGCTAGGAGTCTCCCAACAAGAATAAACTATTATACTTAGGAAAGAAAGGGCACCAGAGAGAGGGGGCTGTGTCCACTGTCCACACAGCACGTTAGCGTGGAAGGAGGTCCGTTAATCATCACGTAGGGTGTGTGGTCAGCTAGGGAAGTTCTGCCTATGCTCTGGTTGGAGGCCCAAAGGCTTTAGGCGACATTCAAGTTAATGAGGGAGGCTGGGGAGGTTGCTCAGCGGATAAAATGCTTACTGTTCAAGCATGGGAACTGAGTTCGAATTCCACCTATATCAAATGTGGTGGCCCATGTCTATACTCCCTGAGCTCCTACAGGGAGATAGGAGGTGTAGACAGGAGACTGCCAAGAAGCTCAGGGGCCAGCTAGCCTGGTGTGTGCAGGGGCGAAAAAGACACCCTGCCTTGAGCAAGGTGGAAGGCAAGGTCTCACACCTGGAGTTGGCCTCTGTCCCCAACACGTGTGTGATGGCACACACGTGTGTGATGGCACACACCTGCTCTCCCTCATACACGTGACTATGCCTACATTCATGCACAGCATGAACATTACACACATACATAATAATAAAGCTAAGGATAGCCACTTAAGGGTTCCGGGAAAGTCTGAGTTCCAACTCCTTGCTCCGTCACCTGCCCAAGCCACCAGCCCCTGCAAACCTTGGGGACAGAGCAAGGGAGAATCCACTTGCCAAGGAGATGTCTCCAGGCCCCATGTCATTGGGAAGGGATAGAAAACACCCTGAAGAGGGGTCGAGATTTCAGCTAATTTCTAACCCCATCTGGCTGTGTGTCTTCAGGGAAGCGCTTGGCCCCCTCTGGGCTGAAACCAGTGATGGCAGAGGCTGAGATGGGCAGGTGGTTCCTGGGTGGTTGGGGACATGTGTGACTACGGAGCTGAAGTGGGTGTGCAGCCTCCCAGACCACCCCTCAGCATCCCTGGGCCAGCTCCATCCCTCAGCAGGGGATGGAGTTTGTCCTTATGGAGGCAAAGAGATGGACCGAGCTCCCGTCGGCTGCTGCCCAGAGCCCCTGCGATGACTTGGCAACTCAGCCTTGTCCTCAGAATGAGAGAAAACTGCTTTCCTCCAGAAGGTCCCTCAGCCAGAGCTGGAGACGACAGACAGACAGACACCTGATCCTCACTCTACAGCCACCCCAGCAGGACCCCACGAACCACTGCTTCAATCCACCCCGCTCTGAGGCTCAAGGCCCCCCTGAGGGCAGCCTGTCCTTGCACACCGCCATGGACAGGGAACTCAGTCCGACACCACAGGCCATTCCTTTTCAAAACGTTTTAAAATTTATTATAAAATATTCAAGACATCTCAAATATTTAAGGAATCCCTAATAAATATTTCACTAATTATAAAATATTTACTATGACCAAAGGTATAAAGAATAACACAGTGGAGATCCCTCCCAGGTGGCTGCTCACACTCTGGAGGCTTCCCGCGCACGGTAGCGGGTTTGTCCCTCTTCTCTGCCTGTCTGATTTTGAGTTGGCTGAAGTCCTCAAAACAGAATTTGCCATTATAGCATCTGGAGAGGGACACATCATGGGCTCCCTCTGTAGCTCAGGCTGGCTTCAAACCTATAATCCACCTGCCTCAGCCTCCTGAGTACTAGGATCATAGGAGGATCTTATTTATTTCTATGTATGGTATGCGTGTGTGTGTGTGTGTGTGTGTGTGTGTGTGTATGCACACTCGTGTGCGTGTGTGAATGAATGTGGAGGCTAGTGACTGACGGTCCTCCATCACATCTTTTGAGACGGTCTTCTGCGGAACCTGGAACTCACTGACTTGCCTCGACCAGTGAGCACAGGTTTGGGGGGGAAGGGGAGCTCCTGCCCTTCCCTCCTCCAGGGCTTTACAGGTGAGTTCTGAGGACTGAACTCAGAATCTCACGCCTGTGTGGTACTTCATCCACTAAGCATCTCCCCAACACCCCCTGAGCTGGGGACCTTCCCCCATGGCCACCGGGTTAGTGAAGAAGGCCACATGGAGCTCTTCCCCCTTCCTTGATTTTGTGATTTTTTTTTTTTTATCCTCACACAGTTTTACATTTACACTTACCCGAGCCCAGTGAAGGACACCGCTGCAAATTCTAAAACTTCGACTCAGGGGATGGTATAGCGGGTGTTTTCAGGAGTGTGCTTTTGGTGGGGTGGTTTGTTTCTTTTTCATTGCTGTATAATGCTCCACAGTGTGCATGCCCCGTGACACCTTCACTCCACACCCTGTGGACTCCTGGAGTCCCTCTCTGGCCGACATGAATGATACTGCTGTGTGTATCTTCCGACATCTCTTCCAGCTTCGTCAGACATGTGTGTCTTTTCCTGCATTTTTCTTCCCAGGTGTGCAGGTTCCCCACTCATCAAGCAGGCTTGGAGAAATTAGTACTCACCTGCAGCCTGGGGCTGTGGCCCTGCACATGCTTTGTGGATTCCAGGCCCCAAGGTGTAGCTAGAGTTTTCCTGCCTGGCCCACAGTCAGGACAAATCTCTGTCACCCGCCAGTCCCACAGCCGCTCAGACCCGACCAAGTAAACACAGAGACTTATATTGGTTACAAACTGTATGGCCATGGCAGGCTTCTTGCTAACTGTTCTTACAGCTTAAATTAATCCATTTCTATTAATCTATACCTTGCCACATGGCTCGTGGCTTACCGGCATCTTCACACGCTGTTTGTCATCGTGGCAGCTGGCAGTGTCTCTCTGACTCAGCCTTCCACTTCCCAGCTTTATTCTCCTCCTTGTCCCGCCTACACTTCCTGCCTAGCCAATGGCCAATCAGTGTTTTATTTATTGACTAATTAGCAACACATTTGCCATACAGAACATCCCACAGCACCAAGGAACTTTTCCTAGGCAACCTCCTACTTCTTCCCCATGAGCCTCTATGTCTCACCCACCAAGGTTGCCCATTCATCCTGGATCTCACTCTGTTGACCTGCAGGTCATGTGACCTAAGATTATTATTCGCAGGCTCTGCACCAGTCTGCTTGACTTGAACTCTGACCTCACTGCTGTGGGAACGAGCCTCTATGTACACCATCTGTAAAATGGGAACCGCCCCTTCAGCCTCACGGGATGACTGTATGCTATAGATGTATGAACAGATGTGAAATTCTCAGAAGGTCATGTGAGTCAGACCTCTTCATATCCTTCAAGGTCAGAACTGAGTTCAGCTGAGTGCCCAGCAGTGCTGAACCAAACTGTCTTGGTTAGGGTTATTATTACTGTGATGAAACGCCATAACCAAAAGCAACTCAGGAGGAAAGGGTTTCTTTAACTGTTTCAGTTCCATGTAACAGTTCATCATCAGAAGCAGTGAGGGCAGGAACTCAAGCAGGTCAGGAACCTGGAGGCAGACGCTGATGCACAGGCCTGCTCCCTATGGCTTGCTCAGCCTGCTTTCTTATAGAACCCAGGACCACCAGCCCAGGGATGGCCCCACCCACAATGGGCTGGGCCCTCCCCCATCAATCACTAGTTAAGGAAATGCCTTAGAGGCTTGCCTACAGCCCAGTCTTAGGGAGGCATTGTCTTTATTGAGGCTCCCTTCTCTCTGGTCTCTCTACCTCGTGTCAAGCTGATATAAAGGCAGCACACAGAGCACCGTCTTCCCTATTCTGCTCAGTATATCTCTATGACATCGCCCAAGTTTGCCTCTTGAAGTTCCTGTCCCCCGTGGGTGACATGGGACCACACTTCTCTGCCCACACTTTTGTGGTACGAGTTTCGTTGCACATGACGACTTGAGCCGCTAAGAGGAAGCTCTGGATCTCACTGTAGGATCTTCAAGCATGTCACAGTGTGGCTGGGTGGGGACAGAACCCATAGGCTGCCCTGAGACTCATCAGGTCCAAGAGAGTTCAAGCTGGGATCTGGGAGGCTGTCCAGGGTCTTCCAGAGCAGAGGTGGGAAGTGATTCTGCCCAGCCCCCTAAGGTGGGCGCAAGACACCTGCCTGGCATTGGTAGAAAGAACCTGGGGAATAGGATGGTGGCCTCAGAGGAAGGCTACCAGCTTTAAATCCTGCCTCAGCCAGCCCTGAGGTCCTAGTAGCCATGTGGGTGTTCTGTAGAGAGCAGAAAGATGGACGTGTGTGTGTGTGTGTATGTGTGTGTGTGTGTGTGTGTGTGTGTGTGTGTGTGTGTGGCAGAAAGACTGGGAGCTCTGGTTAAGAGGTGCATGGCCTACAGGCTGCTGCCTGCGGGTGGCAGGTGACAGACAGGGACTCAGAGACATGGGCAGATAGGCAGGGAGCCACGGGCCAGGATTAAACCCCCAGGGCTTCATCAGGAAGCCAGCCTGGCGCGACCCTGGGGCTGTGCTCACACCCCAGTTGGGTGGCTTCCAGGCCCAACTGTGACACCAAATATGGAAGGTTCCCAGCTGCCAGGCAGGTGGCCGAGCTCCTCCTGCGAGACAGGAGGCAGACTCGCATGTGCAGCATGTGGCGAAGGCTAGGGTCGGGCACAGCGGGAGTCAGGGACAAGGGTGACATGCTTGCTCACGAAATCACATGAGCAGACACACTGGCCCTGGCAGTTCTCAGGATAGAAAATTCTGGACTTGTGACTCTCATCTCTATCCTGACTCTGCCCTAGGCTGTGGCCACTCCACCCCAGAAGCATGAAGGAGACAGACTTTTATTCTGATGGGGAGATCTCCTTAGGCTCTGACATTGCTAGATGCTGGTGTAACTTGGCCAGACTTAACTTTTATTCTATCCAATGAAAGAGGCTGAAGGGAGCTGATGACTCCCAAGTGTTCATCAGTGTCCCAGAAACCTCCCCCACCCCCAACCAGGGATGACTCTGTAATTCCCAGAGTTCTCACCAGCCCCTGAGGAGAGCTTCTGTCCCCACACTCTGACTCCAGATTCCTCTGTCTGCCTGGAGACTCCAGCCCCACCCTTCCTCAGCCTCCTGACTGGCAGCCTCCGCCTAATGGCTCCGGAAGCCAGCGCTCCGGGGACCCTGACCTCTGGGCCTGGCTGAGAAGGAAGCTGTGTCCCTAAAGACTGCATGTGAGCCTGAGGCCAGGCCCACCCACCCGTGGCCTCCACATCCCGCCTTCCCAACTCATGGGGGGGACCAGATGGCGCTCCGTCCCTCTACCTCTGCTTTGCAGCCCCTGCCCTTGTCCCCCTCGCCCCTCTGCACCCCTGCCTGCCCTGCTCACCAGCCTCTGCGCCCTCCCTCCCTGCTTCTCTGGGGTATTGGTTGCGTTTTGTTTGTTTGTTTTTCAGACTTGGAGAGCTGAGTGACTTCATGGCAAGCCACACCTGGCTCCGGCTAGGTGCTGTCTGTTGTCCCTCCAGCAAGCCACCACCCTTGTCCCCTCCCACCTTCTCCCACCCTCTCCCCTCCTCTCCCCTCCTGAGCCTCAGCCATATTCCCTCTCTCCCTTCCATCTCCCACTCCCATCACAGGTTAAAGTGCCTAGGAGCCATCTTGCGGAGCGGTGACGTGGCGGTGTGAATTCAGTGGGTGGGTGGCTCTCTTAGGAGGCCATGTCATTGTCCCCATTTTTAAAGGGAGGAGAGAGAAGTCAGAAAGACCGAGTGCTTTCCCCCCAGGCAGCTGAAGGTCTGCGGCTGCCCACTCCGTGCCCTGTGCACACCACACTGGCTTTTCTCCTGTGCCGTGCATAGGCACAGAAAGCCTCGATGCTCGCTGTCACGGTGGCTCTGCCAGCTGGCCCGCCTGTCAGAGAGGTGAAATGAGGCTCAGAGATGTTCAGGAGCATCCTTGAGGCTGGACAGCTGGGTCAGTGGGTTCAGGTCCCCAGCACCCATCTAAAAAGTGGCATGTGGAGGTACATGTTTGTAATCTCAGTGCTGGAGAGGCTGAGACTGGAGGATCCCCAGAGCTCTCTGGCCAGCCAGCCTACCCTATCTAACTAGTGAGAGACTTTCTCCAAAAATAAGGTTGACAGAGCCTGAGGGACGGTAGCCTAGATTACCTCTGCCCTTCCTCCCCGACACCCACGGAGAAGAAGAAGTAGTTACTGTGGTGGTTTGCAGGGGAGCCTACAGCTGGCAGGTGTTCCAAGCAGGAGAAAAAAGGCTGAAGAGCTCCAGGGTCCTGGCTTGCGCCAATAGTGCTGTCTAGAGTCCCTGTGCCAGCCTCTGCCACGGGAACCATGAGGCTGCTCAGCATGGCTCTAAGGGCTGGGGACTCCCTCCCAGCAGATAGCAGACTGGGAGGGAAGCTGGGAGGTGGGGCCGCCACCTGCCTGTCCCTGGTGTGTGATATGTAGACTCCAGTGCTGCTGCTGCTGCTGCTGCGTAACAAGTGGTCCGGCAGCTGTTCCACATCTAGGTTTGTGAATCAGACGCTCAGGAAGGGATTGGTAGCACTGTTAGTTCTGCTCAGCCTTGGTACTTGCCCCCAGCTAGTCACTGAGGAAGCCCTTGGCCTCCATCCCCCAGTTCCCACACAAGCAGCTTGCACACCCACAGCAGGAGGGCATGGAAGTCACTTTCAGGACATGCTGGGAGCTGCCGGCCCAGCTGCAGGTTGATGCTGGCTGATTTAGCCAACTCTGTGGCCTGGTAAGGTAGAGCCACCCACGCAACCACAGGAGATGACATTGCTGCTGTGTTTCATAAACTGCCCTTGCTGGGAGCCCTGATGCTGTCCATGGTGCCTGTCTGTCTGTCTGTCTGTTAGGAGGGATGAACCACGAGCTGAGTCAGGGTCGTCTGTTTCTTCTTGTGTATCTTCAATACCCTTGGGGTGTATTAAAGTATCCACATGTCCATGCACAGATGTCCTTGAGCCTAGCCCTGTGGGCCCTGGAGAGGGGTGCAGGGAGTGGCCCCCAAATCAGACCTCACTAATTGGGGACTATCTCCCAAAAGTCCCCACCGTCCCCCTAACTGCTGACCCCAGATGGTGATGGTCTAGGTTAGGGATGTTTACCTACACAGCTCCACAGAAAGAACCCGAACCCCCGAGAGCAGGGGTTCCTCTCCAAGAACATCAGAGGCTGAGCCCATGACCACCTAGAGGAGAGTGTAGAAAAGGCCACACACTCCCAAAGTGGCAAAGACACCCCAGAAATGAAACCCCACACCATCCTTGTCCATGAATACCATCAAAATCTCCTTGGGAAGACAAGAGCAGACAGTCGTGGGTCGGAAGAATATTAGAGAGATGATCCACCTTGATTATACAGGATTCATACAAAGAATTCGGAGATGGCCTCGAGCTAGAGCAATCTATTAATATAATATATAATACCAACCAGTCAGCCAGCACACTGTGTTAATAAATGACAAAGGGCATTTGACCAAGCCCTGGTGCCAACTTCTGGTTTTAAAGGAACAGCTAAAAATAGGTCTGGGGAGGTACTTTGCTATCAGAGTAGAGGATCTGCCTCAGCCAAGACTGTTAGAAATGATGGCCTTAAAAATAAAATCATTCCTGTTCAAAAACTTTTATTAGAAAAAAAGACAGTGCCTTTCTCTTTGTACTGTGATGGTAGACATAGCAATAAGACAGGAAAGCGAAATGAACAGCTGTCTCTAGGAAAAATTGTAATTATTTGCTGTCTGTGTGATTTGAGACCCAAGAGAAGCAACTGAAAAAAATAATTTAATATATGAATTTAATATGAAGGTACAGAGCCAGAGAGAAAACACGTAACACAGATCAATAACTTTCATTTGCACTAAAGAACAAGTGGTCTGAACAAGTAATGAAATAATTGGTCCCCGCTTGAGATGGGTACAATAAAAAAACAGCATAGAAGCCTCAAGGAATTTCTAGAAAATTTGACAAGAAAAATTTAGGATCATTATAAAGAGCTCGATAATGTCTTCCTGAGGGACAGGAAGAAAAAATAACAATGCGAAGAGGCTTGCCAGAACATTCCCTGGGAGTTAATTCCAGAATTAATTTACAGTTTCAACACAGTCCCTCAGCACTAGGTGGCCAGTTTTGAAAAGCAGCAGAGAATTGTCCTCAAGGTTCATCTGGAAGAATATTCAGAGCTGGGTGTGGTGGACTCCCAGTGCCCAGGAGGTAGAGGTGGGAAGATTGAACGTTGCAGGCCAGCCTGTGCTACACAGGGAGACATTGTTTCAAAACAACTATTCCCTTCCCCAAAAATGAATATTCAAAAACTAAAATAAAGAACTGGGGCTATGGATGTGGCTCAGTTAGTGTGGTGCTTGCCTGTCATGTATGAAGCCCTGGATTCCACCCTCAGTACTGCATAAATGGGGTATGTGCACATGCCTGCAGTCCCAGTATTTGGGAGATGAAGGCAGGAGGATCAGAAGTTGAAGGTTATCCTTGGCTACATAGTGAGCTTGAGGCCAGCCTGGGCTACATGAGATCCTGTCCAAAAAAAAAAAAAAAAAAAAAAGCAGAATTAAGAAATCAGAATATATAAACAATTTAGTTATAATGTTTGTCTTCTTAGCAGATATGGAGCTAAATATATGAAGGACAATGGTGACCAGTGACAGAAAGTGTATAGTTTGGTACAAGAAGGGAGAGGCAGGAAGTGTCCTGGGAGACTGTCCTGTGAGGCTGCCTTCTGTTATAGCTGCTGGTGCATTTCTTAACACTTGTTTAATTGCATGCGTGCGTGCGTGCGTGCGTGCGTGCATGCGTGCGTGCGTGCGTGCGTGTGTGTGTGTGTGTGTGTGTGTGTGTGTGTGTGTAGGCAAGTGTATAGGCAGAGGCCAACCTCAGGTGTTGTTCTTTGGGTACCATTCACTTTGTTTTTTTGAGACAGGATCTCTCACCAGCCTGGAGCTCACCAATTAGGAAAGGCTGACTGGCCAGCAAGCCCCAGGGAGTGGCTTTACCTCCTCAGCTCTGGGCCTGGAGTTTTAGGTGGGTTCTGGGAACAGAACTCAGGCCTCTTGCTTGCACTATACTGACTGAGCCACCTCCCCAGCCCTGGTGGGATCATTTACGATGACACAGAGAGGTCCTGAGGGCGCTTGGGAGCCGTGCAAGGCTGCAGAGGGAGGCAGAAAGGGTGAGGTTGGAGAATCAGAAATCAACCAGAAGAAATAGATTAATCGATACATCTTGTCAAGCCCATTTGCTGCTACTTAGGAGGGGGATGGAGTCAATTCCAATCCTTTCTCCATGCAGAGGAAAACACATCCCATGTGACGGGAACATCAAACATGAGACTTCCAGTCATGCAAACGTAAGGCAGTGTCCTCTCCGAGGGCAAGCCCCTGTCCCCACTCTGCACAGCTGTGGGAGCCAGGGCTGAAGTCTCAACCTCAAGTGTCTGGTGACAATGAATTCACAGTCCTCCTGCTTCAGCCTCCTGGGGACTGGGATAACAGCTGTGAACCACCACACCCGGGCGCGGAGGAGCCGCCTTGGTGGCTGACCATCATTCCCTGGTGCCTGTTGGGGTGGACATGATGTGGCCTCTGAGAAGTGACTGGTGACTACGGGAGCTTCCTAGGGGACAGGGCATCCTGGCGATGGCAGGAGTGATGCCATTCCATAGTCAAGAAGCGGGGTGAACCCCAGATAGGAGGAAAGCCGTCATTCCATTCACCTCCATAGAACTCACAGCGTGCTGGTGGTTCTCAGGACAAACGGCATGTGGGCACCATGGGCGTGAGGGAATGATGTGGGCCGTCTCCCTTCCCACCCACTCCCGTCAGGGCTGTGGGCTCTGTCAGAAGGTCGTAGACCCCTATCTGCTGGGAGGTGTGTCCCACAGAGGGACAGCTGGAGGGCTGTTCCAGCCACACACTGGTTCCAGCCACACATGTCTCAATGCCAATACCCTCAGGATGGATTTGGTGTTTTTCTTAATTTCCCTAATTAATGCAATGTTGGAGGACTAATTGCTCATTAATGAATCGTGTGTGTGGTCCTGACTGTATGCAGAGGCCCATGTGTGCTGTCTTCCTCAGTCATTCCACAGTATTTTTGAGACAGGGTCTCTCCCTGAACCTGGAGCCCTCTGATTCAACAGGATCCATGGGGCCAGCGGGCCCCACCTCTCCACCTCTCCAGCACTGGGATTACAGCATGCGCCACGAGGCCTGGCTTTAATGTGGGACCAAGGATCAAACCCAGGTCCTCAGGCTTACACAGAAACGCCTTGCCCACTGATCCATCTCCCCTTATGTGGTTTTCTAGTTCCCAGATATTTGTAAAATCTGAGGGCTAGTGGCTCATTTACAGCCTTAGCTCAAAAATAGTGACGCCCCCCCAAATCTTTAGTACAATGAAAAATGAATGCAGATCCAACAGCCAGGGTGCTGACCTGGTGAATAGCTTGTGGACGGTCACTGTGTCTGTACCCAGGCCTGGCTGGTGGAGCACAAACTGTGAGATCTGGCCCATGTCATGCCCCGGGTACCAGCCGGCCTTCTACAATAACTCCTTGCTTTCCCACCAGGCCAATATCAAACCCCCAAATAGGGTCAGAGTCTTCGAGGTCAGGAGAATCAGAAAGGGGCTTTCTGGAACTCAGGTTAGGATGAGAACAGCAGCCCTCAGAACAACTGGAAAGATTCAGGTCAGACTAAAGATAGAACCTCCTGGCTGCCAGAGTTATGGGGTGTGATGGGACACCCAGACCCATGCTTGCCTTTAAACGAGGCTCTCTGTCTGATGATGGGGAGCGTGGCAGAGTTCCTGGAGAGGGTCACACATTGTCTGTCATCTTCAGGGACCAGCCTGGCATCCTCCTCCTAAGATGCCTGCCAGCGCCTGAGCAGGGAGCCTTTCCGGACTGATTTCTCCCTCCAATGGTGCAATACATCATCTTTTTTAATTTAAAAAAGATGCCCGGTGGAAGCTTAAGAGACCATTAAGTGTTTGGGTCCCTAATTAACTTCAGAGCAGCCTGGAGCAGCAAGGGAGGGAGGGAGGGCCACAGGGAGTGATCTGGGGGCCCCCAGCTTTGGTTGGGAAGAAAACCGCAGACCAGACTCCCTCCTCCCTGCATCTCCGGGCCAGAGCCTCAGGGGGAGGCTGGCTGCCTTGTGCATCTGGCTCCAGCTCCACGGCCCCCTCTGGAACTTTGGAGTGAATCAGGAGACTGTTCATCTACAAACTGCCTGCTGAATTCTCCTGCTTAGTCTGTTTCCTGGCTGGCTTTCTCTCTCTGAGCCTCCCTGCTCTCTCCCTCTTCCCCCCCCCGCCTCCCCCCATTCTCTCTCTGTGCTGAGGTCATCACTGATGGCTTTGGTATCCAGTAGATGCTCAATAAATGTAGATTGTGGGAGGAAAACAGAGTTTATGCTTACAGAGTACTTCTCTGAATAGATGGGTCAAGACCCGCGGGTTCTCCTACAAGGTCACCTGGCGTTGGACAGTCCCTGTCACTTTAACCCTCCTTGGTGACCTCTGAGCTCTCACAGGGAGGGGCATGGTGTGGACAAGGGTATTCTCTAGCCTCCATTTCTCTGGCCAGTTGGAGGACAAAGTCAGGGCCAGGCAAAGCCCAGGGCATGCCAGGCCTGACCCTGTGGCCAGTTCCCAAGGAGCCAGGCTGCTGATTCAGCCATTCTGCACTCCTGGCCATGCTGAGCTTGAACGGGTGTGTGTGTGGGGGGGGTGGTGGTGTTGGGCGTGCAGGTAGGATCCAGGCAGCCTTGGTGGGTATTGAGGAAACCCTGAGAACTGGAGGGGGGTCCCTGGGGCCTTTCCTATGGGAAACCAGGGCTGCACAATGTTCTTTCTACCCAGGCTGTTTTACAAGGCTTTTCTTCTGTCTTCTTAGATGAAGGAGGATCTAGAAAACCACCCATGAAGAATGGAGAGAACAACCCTGTACAAAGTTCTAGAAACCTTAAATAGGCAGGAGCATGCTTCCTTACCATCACCCTAGGAGGCAGAGCCAAGCGCATCTCTATTTGACCGATTAGGAAGCCAAAAAGAAGCTCAGACAGGGTCAGTAACTTTCCCAAGGTCACCCAGCCCGAGCTTGGCCAAACTAACTTTAGCACCCCAACCTGAGATGAGCAGCAAGGGAGCAGGCTGGCCCCCGTCTGCTCTTGGCCAGGCTGGGACCATGCAGCTTCATCCTCCCTGACCTGCTCATCATAGCCCCCGCGGGCTCTGCGGCAGAGTGCTGGACAGTTCTGGCTGGAGCCCTGCTGCAGCGGCAGGCAGACGGGCGTTAGCAGTAAACATGATCTATTGGCAAAACATTGGGACGGTGAAAAGTTATCGATTGATAGCTTTCCACTCATCTCTCTGCGTCCCGCCCTGGCCCTCAGCCTGCACTGCCCCTGGGGGTGCAGGATGGGAAAGGAAGTCCACTCCATCAGCAGAAGCCTTGGCTTGGCTCCAGCTCTGCCCCGCGCGCGGCTCTTCCAGCTCCATGATCGAGGACAGAGCCGTATTTTTAGACACATGTGATCAGTCCCACTCGTCCGCCATGATTACACAAATCTGATCGTAAGACGTTTAAAAGCCGGGAACACCACACTCTATTTCATCATCAGTGAAGGGCTCAGGGTTGGAATGGCAAGACAAATACAGAGCGATCCATTGTCCCCATGATGCCCTGGGCTACAAAGGTCCTGCGTGAGCACCCACAGGTGTGTGTGTGTGTGTGTGTGTGTGTGTGTGTGTGTGTGTGTGTGTTCAAGAGTCATCCCCAGACATGAGGTGCTGGTCCTCTCACTATATGAAGAATCCTTGCAGATACCCCAAGGACACTCAGGTGGGGAAACTGAGGCCTGAGGTTGGAAATGGAAGGCTTGGACAGCACAGGCTTGATTCCCTAGCCTCAGTTTCTCTGGCCCCTAAGAGGAGAGAAGTGGTGAGAAGCAGTGAGGGGAAGAGGTGGATGGGAACTAAGTCCCAACTTTGTCCCAATAGCCACCCACTATAGTGTGGTGTATTGCCGGGCACTGCCTACTCCCCTCTCCCCTGAACACCCCACGGTCCCTGGAGAGTGATGGCTCTGATCACAGGACCGTGCAACCTTGCCCCCTCCCCTACCAGCTGTGGTCAGCCTTCTTTCCGCTTCACGAACTCCTACTCAGCCCCTAAGACCTTCCGTCTAATGCCCTGCCCACCAGCCCGTTGTGTCTCCCAGACTCTCTTCTCTCCTGCCAGACTGTGTCCCTCTGTTTATGGCCCTTTGAGGGTCCTTTGCTGTTCTTAAACGCCATGCCCAGCATCCCCCTGCTGTGGGGAGAGCGTCACATAGAGCAGGGTGGGACCGGAGGTTGTCAATCTGCAAGTCAGTTGTCTAATGAAAGCCTATTAGAAAAGCCACACTCTCTTCACTCCTAGGGTATCTTTGAATGCTTCTGTGGCCTGAGATACGTCTTTCTTTCCTCCCTCCCTTCCGCCCTCCCTCCTTCCTTCGGTGTATGTTCATGTGAGTGCAAATGTGTGCATGCATGCATGCACATGCATGTGTACCTGCACATGGAGGTCAGAGGTCAACCACCTCAGGTACCATTCACTCTTCATTTTTATTTTCTTTTGAGACAGGGTCTCATTGGCCTGGAGCCCCCTCATTCAGCTAGGCTGTCTGGGCCCCAAACCTCAGGGATCCTCCCGTCTCTACCTCCCCAGCATTGTGGCTACAACGCTTAGCTTCTTACGCAGGTTAAGGGGACCCCAACCCTGATCTTCATGCTCACATGGTGAGTGTTACCAACTAAGCCGTCTCCCGCTGTGATATTCTTTATGTCACATTCCCTGACTCCTTCAGGGACCTCTGCCATCTCCATCCAGGCCATGTGGCCTGGCCCTCGGCTCCCAGCACCGGCTTCAACGCCTCCCCGTCATAAGAAGCTTCCTGCCTCTGATAGCTCAGTGGTCAGAGCTGTCAGCTGGTCCCAGGGAGCTGAGTTAGCACCTGGCTTTGGCCCCTGCACTCTGTTGGTGGAGTCTGTCCTCCAAGCTAGGCCTTGGAGCTAATTCCCTGTCAGGCCCCGTGTCTGCACACCTCACCCACAAGCTAGGAAATGCCGGGGCTGTGGAGACCGACTGTAGTTCAGCCAGCTGGAAAGTGTTAGGGGACAGCACTGGACAAGTCAGCCACAGGCCCACCTGAGAAGCCAGCTTCAGGGACAGGATGGGGGCACCTGTGCCAACGGCTGCCATGATGTGAGCAAAGGTCAGGAGTTGGTGGCCCTGAGGTCCCCTGCGACAGAGACAGGAGACATCACTCTCTTAGATCCAGGGTGGAAATACCTGGAAAAAGATGAAGTCAAGAGACAGATGGAAACATGGGTCACCCTTTTGAGAATGTCTGCTTTGAAGGGCAGGACGAGCTGAGTAAGGACGGGGTACCCAGATTGCATGCGTTTCTTATTTCAGTGGGAAATTACAGAAGGATTTGGTCCAACAGCCATTGGCTCCACTTCTGACATCAGGTATCCACATGTGGGCGGAGGAGCCCTGACACCGAATGTGGCCCATGGCCCAGAACGTCTGTTCCAGATGGGGAGACCGGGCCTGGAGCCGGGCTGCAACTCCTCATGCAGGGTCTGTGCACTGCCTTCCACCCTGGAGTCTGTGGATTGATGAGTGAATTACTAAGCACAGGGTGAAAGGGAAATAAGGAGGAGGGTTTGCAGGGTGAGGTGAGGACCAGGGGAATGGATGAATTATGGAATGAGGGAATGGATGAATGGCGGAGCTTGGCAGGAGAGCTTGGGTTAGAGGCGGGACACCATCCTGGGCAATCAAAACCCACTGAGGCAATTTGGCCTGTTCCCTTGGTAACTACTCCTCATAGCGTTCCATGCATGGCCTTAGTACTGGACCCAGACGCATGGTATGTGCCCTGTCTTCCACCTAATTCTGTGCCCGTGGCTCTGGGTGTCATTGGGTCAACCCTCCCAACCTGTCCTTGACCTAGACAGGAAGAGGCATGGTCCACTTCACAGTGCGACCCAGGATGTTTTGGGGGATTGATTAAGGCAACTCCACGTAGTTAAAGGGGAGGTTTATTTTGGGGTAACTTACAACAAGTAAAGGGATAGGTTGCAGGCTCCAGGAGAAGTGAAGGGCAGTCCAGCAGGGTTCTCTGGAGAACTCTGTTCGGTCTACCATCCAGCATCCAGGATCACCAGGAGCCCAGAGAGCTGGCACATCCGGATCTCAGTTCTTAAGGGCTCCCGTCTCAGCCCCGCCTCAGGGGCAGGCCATAGGTAGGCGTGACATTTACCAGAAGCCTTACTGAGGGTAGTACTTCTAGGTCAAAACTGGAACAGCTACCTACTACAAGGATGAGTCTTTCTTTTTGGGCCTCAGTTTCCCCGATCTGTAAAGCTAAGTGTGGAAGGAGAATTTAGGAGCCCAGGAGGCTGAGGTTGTGGGGTTCCCTGTGAAGCAGAGGCTACGTGAGAGGTGGGTCTGTCTTTTCATGCTTGAGGAGCTGCTGGCCACGGCAGAGGGAACATCCGTGGATTCCTACCCTGACCTGCACTGAAGATCTCTGCACTGTTGACAAGCCTAGGTGTGGGGTGGCAGGAGGCTGGGGGTGGGGAGCGGGCAGATACAGAGGACTAGACCCTGGCTGGAGTCAGGGGCCCTTGTCTTCTGCATGCCCATCGTCATACTGGAAGGCTTAGTGCAATGGGGATGATGGAGAGCAGGGGCCGGTTTCCACACTGTGAGTCGTATCACAAATGACAAGACAGCCGTGCAGGGGGTGACATGGTGACAAGGGAGTATGAAAGAGGTAAGAGGGGACAAAAGAGGACCTCAGGGTCCCCACATAGCCTGTCCCATGTGTCTAGGTGAGCATGCACATGCAAACCCATACCTAGGAGGATACAGAGATGCAAATGTCCGTACACACACCTGCTACTGGGTGCGTAGGAGGCTGGCGCACTGCAGGAGACACCTCGGCGCCTCTTTGGGCCTGTAATCCTGCTTAACTCGACTTTCAGTTATTTTGAGCAAGAGATTACAGCTGATTAAGATCTCTCACCAGGCGCCACCCCTCCCGGAGGCTGGGATGGAAAGGCCCTGCCCACCTGGGTCAGTGTCCTCAAGGCTAACTCCACTGGCCTTTCTCTGGCTTGAACTCGCCTGTGGTTGTTAGTGCAGGCTTCCAGGCATCGTGGATAAACTGAGTCACCACGCTGCACTTGACATTGGTGTCAAAACCCAGGAAGAGGAGCCTAAAGGAATCCCCAGGCCCTCCTGGCCAAGGATCATGCCACTCTGATGTCCTATGTCCCCTTTTCAGCTCCAGATCATAAGGTCCAAGGAGACCCGAGGCTGCTGAACTCCAAGGCAGTGCCTGAGTTCCTCTGGGCTTCCAATCTGTTCTGTTCCTCTTTCTCCGTTAGAAATGGATTCCCTCGGGAGCCAGGTCCCATTTATGAAGTTTGCAAAGAGGAGAGAAATATATATATATTCCTCCTCATTTTAGCCGCCTCAGTTCAGCCTAGTTGCTGCTGTCAATATTGGTAAAATACACTCAGCTGGCTGCTGGCCAGGCCACTGAGCAGTGACCAAGGCTGCTGTAAATCCCTGTATTAACAAGCAAATACCCATTTCTCCATCCTGCAAGTGGGCAAAAGGGACCAGAGTATAAAGGACCCCAGTTCTCCCGTGAGGTATCTTCCCAGCACCCCATAGTTCTAGTCTCATGCACTCTGGGCTCTGGGGACTGGGGGAGGCACAGTCCTGGTCCTGGGGGTGTGCATGGCTGGGGGGGGGCAGTCATGGGCAGGTGAGGCTGCTTGTATGCATGGCGGATGGAGGGAGGTGAGTCTGGCCCTGGGAAGTGGAGGATGCTGTTGTTAAGCCTGGAGAGGACTTTTTTTTTAATTAAAGAAATTGCTTTACATTTATTTATTAATTGTGTGTACTGGGGGAGATGGTCAGAGGACAACCTACAGGAGTCGGTTCTCCCCTTCCACCACGTGGGTCCTGGGGATTGAACTCAGGCCATCAGGCTTGGCAGTAGTCACATTGATCTGCTAAGTCGTCATTCTCCCTCAATCCCAGGAGGACTTCTTGGCAAAGGGGGTTGTCATTCCTCCACTGCTGTGCCGGGACACCTTCAAATCCTGGGTGCTATCTACATAGATGGCCTCAGAGATCAGCCAGCTGATTCATCTGGAGAAACTGAGGCCCAGAGGGAGGTGGCTTGCTGGGCCATGTTGTGGGAGATTTCACTCTGAGCTCTCCCAGTTACAAGCCCTGGGTGTGCCCGGCCACTTTCCCCGCCTGCCTCCTTGAGGGCAGAAGAAGAACTAATCCGCCTCCGGCTGGGGACATTGGCTGGGTGTCCGGCACCCCCTGCAGGCGGTTCTGAAGGTGCTGTGGCTGGCCCTTCTTGAGGAGAAGTGACATCCAAGCACTCCAGGTGGCAGGCAGAGCGCCAATAAGTCAATGAGATGGATGTCCTGCCCTTATCCAGCCTTACCGGATGAACTGAGTCTCTTCTCTAGGCTGCTACCCCGTGGATCCAAGGCTATGCTCACTGAACTGTACCACCCATCACAATACTTCTGAGCTGGCCACGCAGGGGACATCATGTCCACCTTGCACATGAAGAAATGACCAAAGTGACATCTGTTTTCCTTGGTGATCCCAGACTCTTTCAGCCCAGCCCCATGATCTAGGACAAGTATCGGAGTTTTCATTTTACAGCAGACATGGGTGGACGGCTCTGCTGAATTCTTCAGACAGGCACCCAGTGACCTTGGACGTGAGCTTTTTCTGTGACTTACTCTCTTTTCTCTTGTTTTGCAGCAGAGAGTACTTCAGGCAGAGGAGCCAGGAGAAGCCGCCAGGACACACAGGCCCATGGGAAAGCAGGCCGTGGTCACCTCAGGACCGGGAAGGACGACGTGGGGTGGTGGGCAGTGAGGGAGCCATTCTCCCTCCCAACACTTGCGCCATGCAGCTTGGGACAGGACACCTCGGACAGTACAGGCAGTGACCCATCCCACCCCTAAGTCCCCTGGGGAGGCCACTGCCCAGCCCTCCACCCTGTCCCCACAGGCAGAGTGTCCCGAGATGGCTGGGCATGGGTGGGGTGCACCATGGGTGCTTGTGGCAGCCGCCACATTACTGCACGCGGGCGGGCTGGCCCAAGGTGACTGCTGGCTGATCGAGGGTGACAAGGGCTTCGTGTGGCTGGCCATCTGCAGCCAGAACCAGCCGCCCTATGAGGCCATCC
The DNA here is from genome assembly GCF_949786415.1 of Peromyscus eremicus. Lineage (NCBI taxonomy): Eukaryota > Metazoa > Chordata > Mammalia > Rodentia > Cricetidae > Peromyscus > Peromyscus eremicus. Next base: position 31,297,604 of record NC_081438.1, on the reverse strand, counting down.
CCCAACAGATCAACAACACCATCGTGGACCTGCGGCTTAACGAGAACCGCATCCGCAGTGTGCAGTATGCCTCCCTGAGCCGCTTTGGGAACCTCACATACCTCAACCTCACCAAGAATGAGATAGGCTACATCGAGGACGGGGCCTTCTCTGGCCAGTTCAACCTCCAGGTGCTGCAGCTGGGTTACAATCGGCTGCGCAACCTTACGGAGGGCATGCTGCGGGGCCTGAGCAAGCTTGAGTACCTGTACCTGCAAGCCAACCTCATTGAGGTGGTGATGGCCAGCGCCTTCTGGGAGTGTCCCAACATCATCAACATAGATCTCTCCATGAACCGTATCCAGCAGCTGGGCAGCGGCACTTTTGCAGGCCTGACCAAGCTCTCAGTGTGTGAAATTTACAGCAACCCTTTCTATTGCTCCTGTGAGCTGCTGGGCTTCCTGCGCTGGCTGGCCGCCTTCACCAATGCCACGCAGACCCACGACCGGGTACAGTGTGAGTCGCCTCCTGTCTATGCCGGCTACTTCCTGCTGGGCCAGGGCCGCCATGGCCACCAGCGTAGCATCCTCAGCAAACTGCAGTCTGTGTGTACTGAGGACTCCTACACAGCTGAGGTGCTTGGCCCACCTCGCCCAGTGCCAGGCCGGTCACAGCCAGGACATTCGCCACCACCACCTCCACCGGAGCCCAGCGACATGCCCTGTCCTGATGATGAGTGCTTCTCTGGTGACGGCACGACGCCGCTGGTGGTCCTCACTACCCTGGCCACTCAGGTGGAGGCTCGTCCCTCCATGAAAGTCAAGCAGCTGACCCAAAACTCGGCCACCATCATGGTGCAGCTGCCGAGCCCGTTCAACCGCATGTACACGCTGGAGCAGTACAATAACAGTAAATCGTTCACCGTGTCCAAGCTGACCCAGCCTCAGGAGGAGATCCGCCTCACCAACCTCTACACCCTCACCAACTACACATACTGCGTGGTCTCCACCAGCTCTGGCACCCATCACAACCACACCTGCCTTACCATCTGCCTGCCCAAACCGCCCAGCCCACCTGGTCCCGTGCCCAGCCCCTCCACAGCCACTCACTACATCATGACCATCCTGGGCTGCCTCTTTGGCATGGTGCTGGTTCTGGGCGCTGTCTACTACTGCCTGCGCAAGCGGAGGCGACAGGAGGAGAAACATAAGAAGGCGGTGGCGGCAGCGGCTGGCAGCCTGAAAAAGACCATCATTGAACTTAAGTATGGGCCTGAGATTGAGGCCCCTGGGCTAGCCCCGCTGACCCAGGGCCCCCTGCTGGGTCCCGAGGCTGTGACTCGAATCCCCTACCTGCCAGCCACCACCAGTGATGTGGAGCAGTACAAGCTGGTGGAGAGTAGCGAGACCCCTAAAGCCACCAAGGGGAACTACATTGAAGTGCGCACAGGGGAGCCGCCAGAACGCAGAAGCTGTGAGCTGAGCCGGCCAGGCCAGGAAACCCAGCACTCAGTAACGGAGATCTCCACCATCGCCAAGGAGGTGGATCGGGTCAACCAGATCATTAACAATTGCATCGACGCACTCAAGTCTGAGTCCACTTCCTTCCAGGGCGCCAAACCCGGGGCCGCGCCTGCAGCTGAGCCGCAGCTGGTACTGCTGTCCGAGCCTCTGGCTAGCAAGCACGGCTTCCTGTCCCCTGTATACAAAGATGCCTTTGGCCACGGTGGCCTGCAGCGGCACCACAGCGTGGAGGCTGCGCCCGGGCCCCCCAGGGCCAGCACTTCATCCAGCGGTTCTGCACGTAGCCCTCGCTCCTTCCGGGCTGAGGCCACCGGCACACATAAGGCCCCAGCCACTGAGACCAAGTACATTGAAAAAAGCTCACCTGTGCCCGAGACCATCCTCACTGTGACACCCGCGGCCACCGTGCTGCGGGCTGAGGCCGACAAGGGTCGCCAGTATGGCGAGCATCGGCACTCGTACCCCGGCTCCCACCCTGCTGAGCCACCTGCTCCGCCACCACCTCCACCCGCTCATGAGGGGATCGGGGGCCGCAAGGCATCCATCCTGGAGCCTCTGACCCGGCCACGACCCCGAGACCTCGTCTACTCGCAGTTGTCCCCGCAGTACCATAACCTGAGCTATTCATCCAGCCCCGAGTACACCTGCAGGGCGTCCCCGAGCATCTGGGAGCGCCTCAGACTGAGCCGTCGGAGGCACAAGGATGACGCAGAGTTCATGGCGGCTGGCCACGCCCTGCGTAAGAAGGTCCAGTTTGCCAAAGATGAGGACCTGCATGACATCCTAGACTACTGGAAAGGCGTGTCCGCCCAGCACAAGTCCTGAATCTCCCTCCATCCCTCGGCAGGGCCCAAGGCAACCCGGCCCTGTCCTCTCCGAAACTCGTGATGCTCAGTGGACCAAAAAGGATAGACCATCCGCAGCAGCTAACCCTGACTGAGACTCAACACTAAGCCCAACATACGTGCACAACAAGGGGCTGCTGGGCTCAGCGCCCGGCCTGCAGGGACAGCTTGAGGAGGCCGCAGGTGGCCGAGACAGTAGATATACTAACTTTCATGTAAACTGTACTGTGCCTGCTGCCTGGTGCAAGCAAGCAAGCCACCCACACACACACACACATGTGCGCGCACACACACAAACATACCCCCCCACACACAGCACAAGTATGCACACATGCACAAACACACATACATACACACACAAACACACACACACACAGCACAAGCATGCACACATGCACAAACACACATATACACACACACACACGCATGCATACACTCACACACATGCACATGCATACACATGCACATGCATACACATGCACATGCATACACATGCACACACACACACACACACACACACACACACACACACACGGGACTTCGGAAAACTGTGTCTTACGGGTGGGGGTGGGGGAGGGGGATTTTTTCCATTATCTTTCCTGTTTTGAGTCTTCTCTTCCTTTTCTCTCTTTCTTCTCTCTTTCCTCTTTCCTTTCTTCCTTTTTAAAAAAAATATATATATAAAAGTGAAATTCTTTAAAAAAAAAAAAAAAGACCTAAATCACCTATCACGGGGAGGGGGCGTGACCAAGTGTGGCCAGCTTCATGGCACGCCCTAAATATGATCTCCCAGTCTGTGGAGTGCAGAGGGGTGGAGCTGAGACGGATGGACCACCTGACTCCAGCAGTCTCCTGAGGCTGTGGGACCCCAGCAGGGAGACGGAGACTGTGCCTGGGCAGGACAGGGTGGTAAGAGGGGTGCAGGCTGGGAAGCATTGTGAGGTCCCCCCACCCCAGTCCCATCTTCATTGTCACTGTAGCTATTCCATTGTACAGAAAAAAATCTATATTTGCAAAGTTTGCTGTAAAATGAGAGAGAAAAAAGACTATGTCTACTAAAAAAAAATCTGCAAAGGAAAAAAAATCCAAATACATGTGTCCTGTGGGTTTTTACTGGGGGTGGGATGGTGGTTCAGGGTCTCAACTAGGCATGTGATTGTGGATAGTGGCTTTGATGGGCTCAGCGGGAGCCCCGGGGAAAGATTAGTGGCTCACACTGGGCAGGGAAGTGTCCAGTCTCGGTGAGGGTGGGAAGCGGGGTGGGTGGGTTGGAAATAAGAGGCGGAGGAGGCTGAGCAGGGTTGTGGTTACACCAGGGCCCATGTGCAGGCCTGGTGGCTGAGGGTGGGGACAGCCTGGAATAAACAGAGGTTCCTCTGAGCTGGTGGTGATGGTGGAGTTGATGTGAGGTCGGAGGGTGTGTTTGTGGGGGAGTCCTTCCATACCCAGAGCCCCACCCACACGGAGAGAGACCCCTCCCTGCCCTGCACCACAAAACCAACCTTCATCTTCCCGCAGCTGGCCCTACCCTGCCAAACCTTCCCTGTTTCTTGACCACGCTGTGTCTCATGTGGCCTTCTCTGGGTGGTCCATCCTCAAGGGATGAGCAGTGGATCTTTCTAAATTCTTCCGTTTCTGGAGCTGATAGGAGGAAGTCCCAATCCAAGGCTAGCCTCAATACTTCCTGTTATTGAGACCATAGTCAGCTCTTGTCAAGGACCACCCATCTGCAACCCTCTAGCCCAATGCCAGCACAATAGCACCAGGGGCCCTGTGGTCACCCCCACCCAATGCTGCTCTTTTCCAGAGAGATCCAGTGCTGTGTAGGGAAAGGACACCTTGTTCCCTCATACCCATGGAAACTTGAGGCCCTTCTCTTACCTGGGCAGTCAGGAGGCACATCTCCCAATCAATATTCCCAACTATTTTGAGGACCTTCTCTTCATTCCCCCTAGAGGCCCTAGTCACTGAGGGCTCCCCACCCAGGGAAAACAGTTCCTAATACGGTCTGTTGACAAGGACCCAGTAAGATGCCAACATCTGGATCCAGCAAGGTGCCTGGGGACTTGAATATGGAGCCACAGTTATAAAAAGAGGTAGGTTTGGTGTCTGATGAGCTGTGGGGAATAGGCCTAGGTCCTAGCCTAGCGGGAGATGAGGCCTGAGAGGGTGGGGGAGGCCTGAGGCTAGGGGCAGGCAGCCCTGGAACAGTAGTCTCGGCTTACATACTCCTGGGGACACGAGGCTCATCTCTTTCCTCCCACCTTAGGCATCTTCCTTAGACCCACACAGTCCCAGGGGCCAGTTCAGAGCTACACACAGAGCCCATGCTGGATTCCTAACCAGGGTGCACTCGACAGGCATCCTACCAGTGAACCCTCTAAATGGGTCCCCTTCAATGTCCTGTCCTTTCCTATCCAGCCTAACAGGCATCAACCAGCTCAACCCCTTCCCAGCTCTGTACCTTCCTGAGTACCAAGAGAGGATCCATCTGTGGTCCAGAGACAGTGGTCACATCCAGAGAGGAATGTAGGATCCAGAGCTGGTGGTAGAGGCCCAGAGAAGGGCCTTCTCTTCCCAGGGGCACATAGCCACTCAGTGACCGTTCTGGTTACAGGACAGAGGGAGGTGGCCAGGCCTGCTCAACATATTCCTTGTCACCAAGGAGGCAAAACAGCTATTTATAGGGGACCAGGACAGACAGAACAAAGGGAGCAGCCTTGCAGGCCAGGCAGCTGGCCAGACAGTGCACGTGTGGGAAGAGACAGGACAGAGAGACCTGGCGCCAAGATGGGGCATAACGGGAGAATCACAGGTCTGGAGAGGGACTAGGGCAGAGGGGCAAGAGGCAGGAGAGGCATGCAGGATGCTCAGCTCCAGAGCCCAGGCAGCAGCTCCTAGTCTCCCAGGACCTCCTGGAGCCAATGGAGTCAATTCTGCATCTGGTGTGAGCTGGTGACAAAGACCCCCACACCACCACATCCTCACTAGAAAGAGTTCAGGGCATGGTCGCTAAGGCGCCAGGGGAAGACCTACACATTAAAAATATTTTTACATTTATTTTTATGTGTATAAACGTTTAGCCTGCCTGTTTGTACGTGCACCATGTGCATGCCTGGTACCTGTGGAGGCCAGAAGAGGGCGTCAGATTCCCTGGAACTGGAGTTGTGGATGGTTATGAGCCACTATGCAGGTATTCAGAATCAAACCTGGGTCCTCTCGAAGAACAGCCTGTGCTCTGAATTGCTGAGCCATCTCTCCAGCTCTGACCCACACATTTATTAAGTGCCCACTGTGTGCAAAACTCTGTGCCCAGCTGAGCTTGGGAACATGCGGACTGGCAGCTACGTGCCATGGAAAAAAGTGGGCAGCTCAGAGGTGCACAGGGGTGTATGGAAGACAATGGGAAAGCCAGGGGTGGAGGGTGGGGGCTCCTGGAAGTGATGGGGCTTGGCTTGGAGAAGGAGAAAGAAGAGGGAGGGCAGGCCCTGGGTGAGTGGGGTTTGAGCTGAGTTTGGAGTAGGGATGTGGGAACTCTGCCCATGGCCCCTGCTTTGTGGTTTCCCAGGGGGAAAGGAAGTTCTGGAAACTGGAATCAGGGGCTCTGTGACTGTTCCTGCACCAAGTCCCAGCTATCTCCTCCATCCAATGTGGGGATGGCACCCCATCCTCTCCTCCTGTACCAGGACAGTGTCACCTGTTAGTCTCTGCCACCAAAGCAACACACAGGGCAGCTGCAGGTGGCTGGTATGGATGAGAGGACTCTGGGGGACAAAGCCTATTCCACATGCCTGTTAGCTTCCACAAGCCAGCCCCGTGAGAGTGACCCTGGGGTCACATCAGCCATAGGCGTCTGTTCTGTATGGTGCAGAGAATGATCTGGGAGCCATATTGAATGAATGTATTTACTAAATATATAGGAATCCAAAGTGTGTGTGTGTGTGTGTGTGTGTGTGTGTGTGTGTGTGTGAGAGAGAGAGAGAGAGAGAGAGAGAGAGAGAGAGAGAGAGAGAGAGAGAGAGAGAGAGAGAGAGAGTCAAATCAGGGACTTAAAACCTTCAGCAGAAACCAACTGCCGATGTCCCATTGAGGCAGGCAGCTGGGGCTTCCCACAGAGAGCAGAGCACACCCTCAGACTGACACCAACCAGAGGCTTCCACTGAACAAACAGCAGCAGATAAAGATCCCCTCTTCCAATGGGGCCTCAGGACGTCCAGCAGACACCGACGGGGGAAGTTGAGGCAGTTGGCTGGAGTCCAGGCTGACTTATTTCTGTTACAGCCACGTTCACACCACAGAATGAACACGACCAAGATGGTTCCAGCTGTTTTCGAGGGTGTGACATTTTCACTCCTGGGCTGTTTTGCTGTCCTCTCCTCCCTGACACAGAGTTAGAGGGACCAGCCCATCCCCAGACAAGGGGTCTTGGAGGACCCATGGAGACAGCCATGCTTGGGTCTGAAGGGTAGGGTACAGCCCACTTCTGAGCCAGCTTCTCAGTGAGCTCAAACAGCAAGTGACAATTCATCAGTACAGTATACATTGCAGTGCCCTGTCCACCTGAGCAGGCCAACGCCATGGAGAGTGACAGGTCATTTCCTAAAGGACACGATTGGGGGAGAGCTGGGCGTCAGATAGAGATCCCCCCACAAGGGAAGAATGTAAAAGCAGAAAACATCTGTTAGGTCACTCATTCATTTATTCACCGTGCAATGACAGGACACCTACCTTGTGCCCTGCTCTGGGAAACATCAACGAACACTACTCCCATTCCTGAGGGTGCAGCAACCCTGGTTGTAGGAAAAGAGTGTAGGGGACCACAGGGAAGGTGAACTTCATCAAAGAGAAAGAGACAGGCCCAGGGGACCCTGGAGAGGGACCATGGGGGTGGGTCACAGCTGGCAGGACGGGGAATCACCTACTCCCTTGTTCTCTTCCCATCTCTCCCCCATCACCCTCCGAGCTCCTCAGTAGCTGTGTGGCATGACAGTAGGGGTCAGGAGACCCTGGCACCAATGTTCAATGTCAGAGAGGCAAAGCATGTTAAGAACGGTCCAGCCTTGATGCCAACATGCCAGCCAGGATGGTGGCAGAGAAAGCCACCGTCTCCTCTGGACAGGGACACTCTTCAAGGGAGATGCTCATGTGAGGCCTTGAAGGACAGACAGGAGCTGGCAGCGTCGAGGCGGGAGGTGGGGCCAGAGAAAGGGGATGGACCCCCCAGGGCACACTCAGCAGGGAGGCGGGTGGGAGGCAGGCCGTCACTGCAGTTAGAAACTGGGGCAGGGCGTCAGCTGGGCTGGGCGGCCTTCTTTGCAAGTGTGAAGAAATCCGAGTGAGCTGCGAACCCCAGGGAGCCTGCGATGGTATTTTATAAAGCATAATAAGTTTTATTGATTCTTCTTATCTCAGAAGTAATCCTTTTATTACATAAGCCTGAGAACACAGCTGAACATAAAGAAAAGAGAGCTCACAGCGTCGCTCCACCCAGCGATAAGCATGGAAATTGAGGTCTGCTCAAGACCACTGGGATCCTCCGACTGCCTCCCTTCTTAGGGGTTCTCTCTCTTCCCTGGCAGAGAGTGGGGTGCTCTGTGCAAAGGCGGGGGGGGGGCATGGCAAGGAAGTAGGTGTGGGCAATGAGTACAGGAGGGCGGACAGTCAGCTTCACAGGGGTCTCCTGGAGAGGGTGGTTCTATTCAGCACCACGGACAGCTCCCCGTCACTCAGAAGTCCTGGTAGATGCCAGGTTCTCTGGCACCCCCAGCTCTGTCACGACTACTCTCTCGGCCTTTTTGCTTTACTTCCCAAAATTTGTGTGTGGTGTGTGAGTGTGTCTATGTGCACGTGCTTGTGTGTGTCTGTGTGAGTGTGTGTGTATGTTTGAGGTTGCAGCCCAGAGGTCAACATCAAATGTCATCCTTGATCACTCTCCACTGTAATTTTTGAGACAGGGTCTCTCACTGAACCTGGAACACATCGATTTGATTAGACCAGCTGGCCAGCGAGCCCCGGAGATCCTTCTGTCTCTGCCTGCCCAGTGCCAGGACTGTAAGTGTGCCCCATCATGCCCAGTTTCTATGGGGGTTCTGGGGACCTGAACTCAGGTCCTCATGATTAGGAGGCAAGTACTTACACTGAGCTGGTCCCCAGCCTGATGGTCATATAGTTTAGATTTGAAATGTAGAGTTATAGAAAGTTGCGATGTTTCATAGCATCACAAGCTGTTGCCATGGTGATCTCTTACCCACTCTATCACAGGATCAAAACCTGGAAACCAACATACAGACTGCTGCAATGTAATTGTGATGTATCAGGGCTTATTTGGTTTATGTGCCTGTGTGTGTATGTGTGTGTGTACATACACACATACACGTGCACACACATACACTTACCCTGACACGTGCAGTTACCACCACAATGAAGACACAACATGAACACTGGGCTTCTCTTCACACAGATCACCTCCCCTATCATATGCCTTTTGCTAGTGGCAACCACAGACCTCTTCCTCACCCTTTCCTCAGAATGTCACGTAACTGTCATCCCATGTTGTGTGACTTTTGGGCTCCTTACAGCCACAAGGTTTTGGAGAGCCATCTGAGCTGGTGCATGTTGGTAGTTTTCTTTTTCATTGGTGAGTAGTATTCCGTTGTGTAAGCGATTGAGCAGAGGTTGTTTAACCACTCCTCTGTGTAAGAGCATTTGGGATATTTACACTTTGAGCTATTACAAATAAAGCCGCAATAAAAACCACGCAATGGTTCTGTGCGACCACCAGTGTTTCTCATGAGAGCAACCGCTGGTCTATGTTTCACCCCAATTCTGAGGCAGGGAACGCACCATGCTCAGCTTTCCTTGAACTGTTCATTTTTAAAACAGGTTCTCATGTAGCCCAGGCTGGCCTCAAATTCATTTACACAGCCTGGGATGGCCTTGAACTCCTGATCCCCCTGCCTCCACCTCTCCAGTGCTGTGATTATGAGCATGCACTGGCGGTGCTGGGGATGGAACCCAGGGCTTTGTGCATGCTAGGCTAGCAGTCTGCCAACTGAGCCACGTCCCCAGTCCTCCCTCACCATTATCAACTAAGACACTTCCCTACAGCATGGCCACAGGCCTAGCTGACCTAGATAGTCCCTCAACTGAGGCTCCCTTCTTCAATGATCCTCGGCCAGCAGTTCTTAACCTTCTAGGGGTTGCATATCAGACATCCTGCATATCAGACGTTTACATTACAATTTGTAACAGTAGCAAAATTACAGTTATGAAGTTGCCATGAAAATTGTATGGTTGGGAGTCACCACAACACGAGGAACTTTGTTAAAGGGTCACAGCATTAGGGGGGTTGAGAACCACTGTTCTAGGCTGTGTTAAGTTGACAGTCACAGATAACATGGGGAAGCATTGACATTCACACAAGTTGATGGGTTATCATTTTTGTTTCAATCATTAAACATAATTCTAAAAGCTCACGTGGTGGAGGCTAGCCCTTTGCATTTGTTTCCAACCCCACCCTACCCCCATGCTCTTCCTGAAGTGGCCAACCTTCTCATTTTCTTTCTGTTTAGAATCTTTGGCAATTAGTTAAAGGTGTGTTTGCTGGTGAGCAACTCTCTTAAAGAATCAGAAATGAGTTCTTGGTTCCCTGAAGGGCAACCAGACCTTCAGCTCCTCTTCCCTCCCAACGGGGGATTCTGGTGTGGCCCTTGCTGTCTGTTCAGGCAGGGGTCCCCTCCTGGCCTCCGTGGGTCAGGTGAAAACCGCCAGCGTTCAGAGGGGTTCACCCCTGCGTAGCATTGCCCTTCCCCCAGCTGCCTTCAGTGTTTACAGCTTCGCATCAGGAGATGATACTCTGCCCACGTGTTTTGTTATGTTTAAACATGGAGCATGCATACCCTGAATCTGTAGACTTGAACTCTTTATTCAGTTTAGGAAACGGGAATTTACAGTGTGTGTCTGTCCCTCTAGCTCCCTGCTCTTGCTTCTCCCCTTCTGTAGCCCTCCTGACAGCTGTATTCCATCTTTTGTCACCACTCTGTGGGGGTCTCAGGATCCGTTTGTCCTGCCGTCTGCTTCTTTCTATGTCTTTTGGATGGTGTAATTTCCATAATCTTTTCGGTTTACTGGTTCATCTTTTTCTGAAAGTGATAAATCAGCTTGTCCTTGTCGTGTGTGTGCGTGTGTGTGTGTGTGTGTATGCTAATGTATGTGGGTGTATGCATGCATGTGTATGTGCATGTGTATGTGTGTGAATATGTGTGTAATCTAGTGTGTGTGTATGTGTGTGCATGCATGTGTATGTGTGTGTGCTAATGTGTGTGTATGTGTGTGTGCTAGCGTGTATACTAGTTTATGTGCTAGTGTGTATGTGTGTGTATGCTAGTATGTGTATGAGTGTGTGGGGGGGTAGAGGACAACTTGTGGGAGTCTGTTCTCTCCTTCCACCATGGGGTCCTGGGAATCGAACCCAGGTCATCAGGCTTGGCAGCAATCACTTTTACCTACTGAGTCATCTCACTGGCTCTCCAATGGGCTTCCATCTTTTGGCTGTTTTTTTTTTTTTTTTTTTTTTTCAGTCTTCTATTTCCCATTAGATTTCTCCTTCAGATCTTCTATCTCTTAGGTGAGATTTTTATTTCTTTGTTTCAAAAGTGTTTGACAGTTTGGTGTGTCAGAGTCCTTGCTGCACAGGCGTGAGGACCTGGGTTTGGAACCCACTTAAAAAGCTGGGTAGGTCCACGCATGCGCCTGTAGCCCTGGAGCTCTGAGGGATGTAGAAGGTGGGGGAGTGGATTGCTGGGTGTTGCTGGCTACCAGCTGAGCTTCAGGTCAGTGAGAGACCCTGTCTCAAGGAAACAAGGTGGAGAGCGACGGAACAGGACACTTGATGTCATCTTCTAGCTTTTGTGCATGTACAGCACGCATGCACATTTGCCCATAATTGCTCACTCACTCACACACAAGTCTCCAGAGCTGCTTGCTGAAGCGCACTCTACAATTACTTCTGTGAAACACTTGTCTCATGATTTCAGTGTCTGAGTTCCCTTAGCATTGCTGCGTGGGGGTCATTTTTCTCACACTGAGTCTGAATTCTCTGGTTCCTTAAAGGATGCCATGCTCATCGTGTGTGTATAATTCTTGAATGTTCCAAAGTTGGTCCATTTTTAAACATACCAAAAAAGTTGTAATAGGCACCACCCTAAATGACTGAGATCACAGAGAAATGGCCAAGGAGGGGGAAAAGAATCGCAGCCCACACCAAATAAAGCCTGTATCAGCCCCTGAAGACTAACTAACCACACTGGGTGGAAGTCATTTGGCTTCTGAACAGACTTACTGCCATTTTAATTATGGTGTGTGTGTGTGTGTGTGTGTGTGTGTGTGTGTGTGTGTGTATGATTGCAAATGTGCTAGTGTGTGTGTGTGTATGATTGCAAATGTGCTAGTGTTTGTGTGTGTATGATTGCAAATGTGCTACTGTGTGTGTGTGTGTGTGTGTGTGTGTGTGTGTGTGTGTGTGTGTAGGCTCTCAGATAAATCACTGTGGTCCGTTTTCAGCTGATGGGGTGGATGGGAAGGGCTGCTGGTCTGGGTGCTTTTCAGTTTATCTCAGCATTACAAAGTAACTGCTCAGTGAGCACCTGTGGAGGGACTCTTGGGCCCCAGGAGGGTGGGGAGTAGGGAAGGGGATTAGGCTACATGAGGTGGGGAAATGGGACCTCCCTGAAGACTCAGCCAAGGAGGAGTTTAGGGGATGGGGAAGTGTGACTAGGAATATAAAAACCACCGTTCTGTGCCAAATCAGCACGCCAGCCACTTCTGCCCTTTCTCTAGGCTGATGCCTGACTTTGCAAGGTCAAAATAGGTGCTTTGTTTTCTCTATGCTGAGTCCCTGGTGCTCATGTTATGAAATGGTGATCACTGCTTCCCACAAGGCTGAATGGGTATCTTACAACAGTTCTCTCACCTTTAATCTGAATGTGTACGTGTCTGAGTGCTCATGTGTACCATGTGTGCGCAGTGCCCCTGGAGACCAGAAGAGGGCTTCAGATCCCCTAGAACTGGACTTACAGGCAGTTGCGAACCATTATGTCCATGCTTGGAACAGAACCCTGGTCTTCTTCAAGATCAGCCGTTACTCTTAGCTGCCAAACCATCTCTCCGGCCCCTCCACCTTGTGTTTTGAGAAAGTGTCTCTCCCTGGAGCTTACTGGCCAGAAGCCCTCAGGGATTTCCTGCCTCTGCTTCCTGGGCACTGAGATCACAGGTGCGCACCACTCTACTCCGCTGTTCCGTGGTCACTGGGGATCTGAAGTCAGGCCTTCATGATTGCACAGCAAATACTTCACCCACCGAGCCAGCTCCCCAGCCCCTTAGCGATCATCTGAGACTTTTCCTCCTTGCACTAGCCATCTCTCTGAGACTGCTCGGCCCTCTGCTGTGTCTCGGGTCTCCTTTTATACATAAAATCCGGAGAGAGCCTTTTGTACCTCAGCAGGGCCACCAGCTTGAGGGCCAGGCAGGTGATCCGGTCAGGCACTTTGGATGGAGACATAACCGTCTTTTCCCTTTGGCTGGTTTCTCTAAAAACCATGCCTTTAATCTTCGGAGTGCCCCCGACTGGGAGAGCAGCAGCAGGAGCAGGTGGGAGGCGCCGGAACCTTCTGAGAACTGCCACTCAATCTCCATTTTTAAAATAGGCCTTCACCTTCGGCCGTGCGTTTTCAAGCACAGAAGTTTCCTGATCCCTTCTCTGCCGGGGATAAAACTTCTAAAGGAGGCTCACTGTTGTTCTGTGTCTTTGCTGATGACGCTCTGCCCCCCATTCTCATCTCTTCCCTCCTCCTCCTCCCCATCCTCCTTCCTTCCTCCTCTCACTTCCTCCCTCACTCTTCTTCCCTCCTCCCCCTCCTTCCTTCCCCTTCCTTCCTCTCTCCTCCCTCTCCTTCCCTCCTCGTCCTCCCCCTCCTCCTCTTATCCCTGGATCTCCTTCTCTTCCTCTTATTCTTAGTTTTTCTATGTGTGTGTGCACATGGATACTGGTATGTGTAGTGGCTAGAAGTCAATCATAGGCATCATCCCACAGGCCAGTGGTTCTCAATCTGTGGGTCAAGACCCCTTTGGAGTTAGTGTATCAGATATTTACATTATAATTCATAACAGTTATGAAGAAGCAATGAAAATAATTTTATGGTTGGCGGTCACCACAACGTGAGGAACTGTGTTAAAGGGTCACAGCATTAGGAAGGTTGAGAACCATGTGTGTGTGTGTGTGTGTGTGTAAGCCTGGAGTCTGACACTGGGAGTCTTCTGTGATTGCTCTCTACCTTATTTTCTGAGACGGGCTCTCTCATTGACGTAGTCATCTCTGGTGCTGCGATAAGACAGCCGGATGAAAGCAGCTTACGGGAGAAAGGGTGTGCTTCCGCTCACAGCTCAGTCCATCACTGTGGGGAGGCCAAGGCAGGAACCCCAAACAGCGGTCCATCACATGCACAGTCAGGAGCAGAGAGATGAATGCAGGAATGGCTAGTGCTCTGCTAGCTTTCTCTATATCCCCGGGAGCTGCAGAAGTCTGGGAGTGCCCACACTTCCCTTCCCGCCCCCATGGGACAGCAGCTGCCTCACTTCCCCTAGCTGAGCGCAGCCAAGCGCTCTTGCTGGCACAAGGACAGACTCATTCACACCAGGGAGACTTAAGCTGTGAGGATGCAAACCTAACCTCCCCTAGGTGAGTCACCGGATGTGATGAGCAGTGGGCCACGCCCACCTCCCTGGTTCTCGAATGCCATTTTGATGGTGCTGGGGATTTAATTCAAGGCCTTGTGCGTGCTTCTTAAGTGGTCAACCACTGAGCCATACCCCAGCCCCTCACTGGGGGATTCTAGGCAGGTGCTCTACCACTGAGCCACACCCCAGCCCCTCACTGGGGGATTCTAGGCAGGTGCTCTACCACTGAGCCACACCCCAGCCCCTCACTGGGGATTCTGAACTACATTCCCAACCCTCTTTTTACTTTTTTATTGAGTCAGGATATTTCATAAGTTGCTCAAGCTAGTCTGGAACTCTAGCCTGGGCAGGTCTTGACCTAGCGATCCTCCTGCTTTAGCCTCCCAAGCTGCTGCACGGTAGGCCTGCACCACCAGTCCTGGCTTAAAGACATGTTGACCGTTTAGTTCATCAAATCAAGTCAATCTCTGTAATCGATTCTTTTCTTTCCCAGAATGTTGGTGACATCACCATTCACTAAAGCCCAAAGTGACAACAGACCAACTTGCACTACTACAGAGCTAAGTACCACAGCACACAGGATAGAAGGTTCCAGCACACAGAATCCATGCATGAGAAATCTCATACAGGACTATACTGAGCAGCCATGAATGAGTACCCACTGTACGAGTTCCAGGAAGTCTATTTTTTAAACTTTAATTAATTAATTAATTAATTAATGTGTTTATGTGTGGGGGATGGGCGTGCCACAGTGCACATATGGAGGTCAGAGGACAACTTACAGGAGTTGGTTCTCTCCTTCCACCCTGTAGGTCTCGGGGCTTGAACTGAGGTCATCGGGCTTGGCCACAGGTGCCTTTACCCACCTTGTGGACCCTCAAAGGTCTATTTTTAGCACACTAAAACAAACAAACAAAAAAAAAAACAGCAACCCACTCCTATTACAAATTAATACAATTTTCTTTCCATTTCTATAAACATGTGTCTTTTACATTAAATATGTAGGACTCGTGCCAATGAGATAGCTCATTGGTAAAGGCACTTTTCTCCAAGCCTGATGACCTACCTGAGTTCAGTCCTGAGACCCACATGGTGGATGAAGAGAACCACTGACCTCTACATGCAGGCCATCACACATACGCCTACACATGTACATCCACACAATAAACACATGAAACGTAATAATAATAATAATAAAAGAAGACTCAGGACCTTCCGCAGTGACAGCGTTGGGTGGGGTATTGTCACACTCGCAGTGGTTGACCTGATGGTCCACACGGTCTGGAGTTCCTTTCCGTATTTACTGCCTGCAAGCGCTCTGGCCACACTCCCATCAGCTCCTCTTCAATCCCATCAGCTCCTGGACTGGAGCTCTGGTTCCTCCATCCATCCACCCCACCCCAATGTCTACGTTCCAGCGAGCTCCGTCAGCTCAATGAGCCGTGCATCTTAATGGCGGCGGACAAGGTGAGCCCCTGCTTTCTCCCCTTCCTCCTCAATCTCTTTCTTGGCTCTTTTCTCACATATGTTCTTCCAGCAGCCGCTGGATCACTTTCCAGGAGCCGCGCTGGGCTTTTGTACAAGATCGCTTCAAATTTATAGACTAACCCAGGAGACAATGACCTCTGTACAGCATTCATTGCTCCAGGGCAGCAGCACCGTGAGGCTGGCCTTTAATCCGAGGTCTTTTTCAAGATGCTTGTGGGGAAGGGGAGATCAGGTAGAAGCTGTTTCTTCTTCTTTTTCCTTTGGCTGGCTGTGTGTGCTCACATGCTTGAGTGTGGGATCAGTCTCTGGGTCGTGTGTTCCACCTGGAAGGTCTCACCTTTCCCAGTAGGGATGGATTTCTCACATTCTCAGAGAAGTTAGAGCCCCCAACCCCCAGTGTGGACATGTGACCTATGTTGAGCCAATCAGAAGCTTAGCCTTGCAAGCCTCTGTATCTGGTCCATGATACAAGTAGGAGAGAGATGGGGGAGGAGAAGAGGGCAAAAGAGGGTAGACATGCAGATGCATGAGCACGTACTGGTGCACGAGCATTGGCTAGAGGTCAACCTCAGGTGTTACCCCTCAGGTTCCATTCATCTTGGTTTTTTGAGACAGGGTCTCTCACTGACCTGGAGATCACCCAGTAGGCTAAGTTGGCTGGGTGATCCATCTGTCCCCATCCCCCCAGTGCTGGTATTACAAGCACGTGCCACCATGTCCAGCTTTTTCTGGAGACTGAACTCAAGTCCTCATATTTGGATAGTGTCTTAGGGTTTCTATTGCTGTGAAGAGACACCATGGCCATGGTAACTCTTATAAAGGAAAACATTTAATTGGGGCTGGCTTACAGTTCGGAGGGTCAGTCCATTATCACCATGGTGGGACATGGTGGTGTGCAGGCAGACATGAGGCTGTAGCTGAGAGTACTACATCTTAATTGGCAGGCAACAGGAAGTGGTCTGAGATACTGGGCATGGCTTGGGCATATATGAGACCTCAAAGCCCACCTCTGCAATGACACACTTCCTTCAACAAGGCCACACCTACTCCAACAAGGCCACACTTCCCAATAGTGCCATTCCTTATGAGCTTGTAGAGGCCAATTACATCCAAACTACCACAGACAGTGTTATAGGTAGCTTTTATTTTTAAAAAATGACTAGGGGATGAAAGGGTTTATTTGTCTCACAGCTTACAGTTCATCATTGAGGGAAGTCAGGGCAGAAATTCAAACTGGATCCTGAACATAGAAACTGAAGCAGAGGCTATGGAGGAGTACTGCTTACTGTCTTGCTTCCCATGACCTTGTCAGCTACCTTTTAAAAATACAACTCAGGTCCCTTTGCCTAGGGATGGCACTACTCACAGTGAGCCAATCCTTCTTATATTAATTAGCAATTAAGAAAATGCCTCATAGATAGACCCACAGGCCAATCTGATCTGGATGATCCTTCGGCTGGGTTGCCTCTACCAAGGTAATGCTAAGTTTATGCCAAGTTGACAGCTGAAGATAACAAGGACATTCTATCCTTTGTCAAACTTGACATATGAACATATCACTTTAAACTATAATCTTTCCTTTCTTGTTTGTCCCCATTATCTCATGCTCACATCACAATATATAATACAGTACAACTTTTAAAGTTCAACACTGTGAAAGTCCCGGGTCTCTTAAAAAACACGAAGTCTCTTATGTGTGGACTCCTGGAAAATAAAAAATAAGTTATTTACTTTCTTCTTCCAAGAGGAACAAACCAGGGCATAATTACAATCAGATCAAAGAAAGACCAAAAATCTAGTTGTGTAAAAAGCTCAGTGTCCAACATGTTGGACTTACTCATGATCTTTTGAGCTTCAAAGTTCTTGGGTCATTTTATCTCTCCAACTCTGCCATCCACAACACACACATGTTGTCCAGTAGGCTCGGGCTCCACATCAGACCCATCACTATTTTTGGTGGTCATCCCATGGCCTTAGTATTTCCAATATGCTATACCTTCACCAGGGTGTCACCTGACCTCTCTCCAAGGATGTCTCAACTTCTCTCTATGGCTGCTTCCATCCTACAGCTTTTATGTCATCAAAACCAGTACTATATGAAAGACTCTTAAATACTGCCAAGTTTGGCTTCCAGGTAGAGATGCAGCCTTGCCCCATTCTGGATCACAGCTTCTATGTGCAGATCCTGAGAAAATAGTCCCCAAGAAAATTTTGCTTCAATGACAATGATTTCTTTTTAATCACAGCTGATTCTTCAGCCCTGGCTAACCAGAAACCATTGTCCCAGTAAAGAACAGAGGGTTTCACTTCCACAAATCCTTTTTCTTCCCCCAGAGACAGGATCTCACTGTGCAGCCCTGACTGTCCTGGAACTTACTCTGTAGACCAGTCTGGCTTTGAACTCACAGAGATCCTCCTGCCTCTGTCTCCTGAGTGCTGGGATTAAAGGTGTGTGCCATCACACTCAGCTCCACAAATTCTTAATTTAAATATATCACACAGCAGCCTTTTAGACTTCTGCAACTTCACAAGCCAGGCCTCCATCATCTGCATCTCTCTCATCATTCTTATCTTCCCAACTCCCATAGAACAGTCCATTAAGCTTTGAACACTCAGTGGCTTTCCTAGCCCAAATTCCAAACACTTCTACAGTCCTCCCTGAAACAACACATGGGGATCCAGCTGAGCTATCGCCTCAGCTCCCACCATGAGAGCTCATGCCTGGTTCTGCAAAGCAAAGTCTGGCCCTGCATCTGCAGAATCAAAGAGAGGCTGGGGGAGTCGTCACAGCTGGGCATGTACACACAGATTAAACACCCCTGCCCCTGAGCCTGCTGTGACCTGGGTGCTGTTCCCCATGTTTCACCAGATCCCTAACTCATCCTCACACCGACACTTGGCTGTCCTTGTGCTTTGAGCCTGAACTGTCCCTCCACGCACTGGTGTGTTTAGACACTTGGTTCTCAGCTGGTGGCTCTGTCTTGAGAATTGTTCTCTTTATTAATATGTGATAATTACATTTTTAACTACCTGTGATTAGTTTTGGCTTAAAGTCCTGTCAGAGAGAATAGTTTGTCAGGGTGTTTGGGGATTGGTATACTGACTTGTTCTCTCTCTCTCTCCCATGTGTACGTATTTGTGATGGTGCACTCACCTGTGCGTGTGTGTTCAGAAGCCAGAGAACATTATGCATTCTATTACTTTCCCTCATATTCCCTTGAGACAAGGTCTCTCATTGAATTTAGAGCCAGGCTGGTGGCTAGAAAGTCCGGGAAACTCTCTTGTCTCTACCTCTTACAGTGTTGGGGTTATTGGTAACTCAATCATGCCCTGCCTTTTATATGAGTACTGAGGATTTGAACTCAGGCCCTCATGGTTGTGCAGCATGCTTTCTTACCCATGGAACCATCTTCCCAGTCCTGACTTTTCTCTTTTGGCTCAGATAGGTGTCTTTGCCAGTGAGGTGTGTTTCTTAGAGAAAACAGATATTTGGATTGTGTTTTTAGTCTACATCTTTTAAATAGGGACTTGAGGTCATCTGCATTTAAGGTCATTATTGAGAGTGGTTTGCTGTTTCTTGTGTTTTTGCTGGCTGTTATTCTGGTTGGTTGGGCTTCTGAATGTTCTTTTTTGCTTACCTGTTAGAATTGGAGTTAGCTGACTTACTCTCTAAGGAAGCTGGCTTTGAGTCAGTGAGCCAGCCAGCAAGGTTCCTCCAGGGTTTCTGATTCAAGCTCCATCCTTGAGTTCCTGCCCCAACCTCTCTCAATAATGGACCATTGCCTGGATGTGGAAATCAAACAAACCCTCTCCTTCTTAAGTAGCTTTTGGTCAGAGTATTTGTCACAGTAATAGAATGTGAACTAGAAGTCGCTGGTGGGAGTTCTGATGTGTTTACCCTTGTAGGTGAGGTGTGTTTGTTTGTTTTTTAACCACACTTCCATCTCTCTGTCTCTCTGTCTCATGGTTATGTTCCATACATGCTCTGTCTCCAGCTTGCTGTTCTTGTGGTACCTATGCCTAGAGTCCAGAGACATTCCTGGTAGCTACAGCTGGCCCTGGCTGGCCCTGGCTGGCCCTGGTGTGAGAAGTGTCTTGCAGCTGGGAGCCAGCAACTGCTTCTTCACAGAGAAACGCCCCTCTAGACTCAGCTCTTTATTATAGGGTTACAGATGTTGTTTTATATCCTAAATCAGCCTACACTGGGTTGCTGAAGTAGCTTCTAATCTACCATCCTACCTGGAAGTTCTGTCTTTCTGTTTGCAGTACACATGCACATGTGTGTATATGTGTGTGTGTGACTGTGTATATGTGTATGTGATTGTGTTTGGGTGTGCATATTGAGACAGGGAGTCATCTTCCATCACCCTTCTACCTTATTCTTTGAGGCAGGGTCTCTCAATCAAACCCAGAGCTTGTTGATTGGCTAGTCTCCCTCTAGGTGTCTGTCCCTTCTCTGCCTTTGAGGCTGGAATTTCAAACAGGCTGCTACACCATGAGTAATGAGAAACATTTACCTGGGAGAAGCCAGAAATAGGCTCTGTGGATGTGTGCATGTGGAGGTGGGAGGTCAGAGGTCATATGTCTTTCTCAGTCTCTCTCTACCTTCTTTTCTTGAGACAGGGTCTCTCACTGAACCTGGAGCTCACTGATTTGCCTGCCAGGGAACCCCAGGAATCCTCTGGTCTCCACTTCCTGAGTTCTGGGATTACAGGCGAGTGTCTCTATGGCTGGGCCTTCATACATGGACCCGGGGAGTCCAGCTCAGGTCCTCATGTTTGCCTTCAACACTTTGCCAACAAAGCCATCTCCCCAGAACATGCTTTTACATTTCCAGATTTAGGGCGGACATTGTGGTGCACACTGGAACCCCAGCACTCGGGATGCAAGGCAGGAGGACCAGGAGTTCAACATCATCTCTGCTACATGAGAAGCTCGAGGCCATCCTGGGCCATGCAAGGTCCTGTCTCAAGGACACAACACAAGGCAACAGAACAAAGTAAGTCTCCAGGCTTACTTGGACATTTAGGTCTGGCAGTATTTTTTTGTTTCCCTCCATCCCTCCCTTCCTTGGGGAGCTGGGATAGAACCCGTGGCCTCACACACAGTAGACAAGCACTAAGGTACACCCCCAGCCCTCTCTTACTTTGAGTCAGTCTCACTCTGTAGCCCAGACTGGCCTCTAACTTGCCATCCTCCTGCCTCAGCCTTCTGAAGTCGTAGGATTCTAAGCAGGTGGAGAACAGAGGTCCCTGCTAACATGTAACTTGTAGCCTGTGTTATAATGTATCCTTCACTGTCACCAGCTCCCCTCCCACTTGCAGGTTTCTGTGGTTATTGGGTAGGTCAAGTTCATGAGTTTGTTGTGTAAATCTCCTAAATCCTGACACATCTTTATGTGCTTATTTAGTCAGTGGCTAAGGGATGTGCCTTAAAATCCCAGCTATAATGGCAGGTTCGTGTGTGTGCGTGTGTGTGTGTGTGTGTGTGTGTGTGTGTGTGTGTGTGTGTTTATTTGTTGGGTGTGGGCACTCTCCTGTGTCTGTGCCGGTGGAAGCCAGAGGTCAACATCTGCTGTCTTCCTTGTCATCCAGCTTCTGGGATCAGCTTGTCCCCATGTCCTGGACTGGGGTGATGGATGTTACCACACCCAGGTTTTCAGATGGGATCTGGGGACTCAAACTCTCACTCTTACACCTGTAAAGCAGGCATTTTCTAATCTAAACCACCTCCCCCCCTCCCCCCCGTCTTCCAGGAGGCAAGTTATGCTAGCAGGAACGTGCAGGTTCAGAATTAGTGTCAGTGACGATGACACTGCATGCTGCTAAAGCCCAATCCTCTACCCTTAGAGGTACATTTTGTATTTTGATTAGAGACTATTTCCTTCCCTTTTGCTTTTCACTAAAATTTTGGGGGTGTCTCCTATAGACAGTGGGTAGCCGGTGTGTGTGTGTGTGTGTGTGTGTGTGTGTGTGTGTGTGTGTGTGTGTGTGTTGTGTTCATGTGTCCGAGAGCTGGCATGCACCTATCACGGCCTTAGGTGTCAGTCTGTACTTCCACCTTGTTTAAGACAGACATCATCACGGAATCACTGAATGTGTTGGGCTGGCTGACCCACGAGCCTCTGGAAATTCTCCCGTCTCTTCCTTCCGTCTTGCTGGAGCTGCTGAGGTGACAGATGCACACTGTTGTGTCTGGCTTTCCATGGGGGCTGGGGAACTGAACTCAGGTCCTCGTGCCTGCAGGGTGAGCACTTTTTCCGATGAGCCGCTCCTCAACCCCAGTGTTGGAAGGTCACAATGATCGTGGACATCGGTAGATTCCGATTTACTCCATCCACCCAGGGCTTTTCTTGTGGGCACTCCTGTGGGGCTTATTATTGTCTTTGTATTACTTATGTATGAGTGTTTTACCTGTGTGTGTGTCTGTGCATCGTGTGAGTGTCTGGTATTCATAAGGACCAGAAGAGGGCATCAGATCCTCTGGAACTAGAGTTACAGACAATTGTGAGCTGCCGTGTAGGTGCTGGGGATCAAACCCAGTCCTCTGCAAGAGCAGCCAGTGCTCGTGACTGCTGAGCCATCTTTATAGGCCTTTGTGTAATTTTTTAAATCTTTCTTTATATTCTGAATTCATTGACAGCTCAGGGTTTAAATTTTCGGTCCCATTCCTTTTTTTTTCTATTTGAATGTACTGATTTATTTATTACTCATTCTCTTCCTTCCTTCCTTCCTTCCTTCCTTCCTTCCTTCCTTCCTTCCTTCCTTCCTCCCTCCCTCCCTCCCTTCCTTTCTTCCTTTGTTTCTTGGTTTTTCGAAGCAGGGTTTCTCTGTGTAACCCTGGCTATCCTGGAACTTACTCAGTAGCCCAGGCTGGCCTCAAACTCACAGAAATCCACCTGCCTCTGCCTCCTGAGAGCTGGGATTAAAGGTGTGTGCTACCACACCCTAGTCAACTAATTGTCTTTTGTTTTTGTTTGGTTTTTTTTTTGGGGGGGTGCTTATGGGGATAGGTTTTGTTGTTATTATTTTAGACAGGTTTTTACCATGCAACTCTGATTGACTTCAAATTTACAACAATCCTCCTGCCTCTGCCTTCTAAATCCACCACCACACAGGACCTCATGGATTATTCTTGGTGGGGAATGGTGGCACATCCCAGCACTGGGGAGGCAGAGGCAGCCACAGCTCTGTGAGGGAGTTCAAGGTTAGCCTGGTCTTCAAAGGGAGTTTTAGAGGTGCCAGGGCAACCAAGTGAAGCTTTGTCTCAAAGAAACAAAACAACAATAAACGTTAACCTGTGTCCTTGTCCACAAGCCGCCCAGGGAGGCTCTGAAGCTGGGGAAGAGAGACTGCGGTCCTGTGAGCACTGTCTGTTCCACTCTGTTCTAGTACTTTCCTTGTTTGAGACAGTCTCACTGAATACCCCATCTGGCCTTCAACTCAGCCCTCCTGACTCAGCCCTGCCTGCCCCCCACCCCCCAGTGCCGAGACTTTAAGCATACGTCACCTTATCCATGCTCTCACTAAAACTGACGTCATCAAAACTTTGGGACCATCAGGGTAGATGAGATTTCCTCGTTCTGGAGAAAGAGCTTCTCCACTCACCGAGAAACATTAGATGTGGTTTTTAAAGACTCCCAGGGGCTCAGTGGGTAAAGCACTTGCTGCAGAAGCCTGGGGACCTGAGTTCAATCCACAGCGCCCGCACAAAAGTCAGCTGCAGTGACATCCAACTAACCAGCCTGGGAAGGCAGAGGCAGGAGGATCCCTGGGCTCAGTGGGTGAGCTTCAGGTCCAGTGGAGAACCTGTCTCAAACACTAAAGTGGTGTCCTGACGAGGTGGCTCAGTGGGAGAAGACGCCTGCTGCCTAGCCTGATGGCCTCAGCTGATTCCCGGGACTCACGTGGTAGAAACAGAGAACTGATTCCCAGAGGTTGTCCACTGGCTTCCACCCGCACACATACATGGACACATACACGTAAATAAATAGCAAAATCTAAGATGGAGAACAGTTGAGGACATCTGATATGCACACACATGTGCACACACATGCACACACATGCAAACCAGCAGATACATAGACCACACACGAAGGAAAATAAACTAGTCAATTGAAACAAAGATTGCCAACGTGGTGAGGCTTCAGCTGCCCTACACGGCCCTATCCCTTCCTGGGCTGCCACCCAGGGCCACCCCACCCTCCGGTGTGGCGCTCAGTAATTAAGATGGTTCTGAGCAGACTTGATGACCCAGAAGGAAGACCAAAGGCCCAGAGGCAGCCCTGCTCCTACGTGGACGCCTGATTTATGGCGGTCCAGGCCCACCCGGGAGCGAGGAAACTGTTTAATAAATGCTACGGAGACAATTCGCTATTCATGTGGAAAAAAATGAAATTGAATTTCTGCCTCAAATCATAAATAAAAGTCACTTGTGGAAGACACGGTGGGAGAGCGTCTCTGTGTCCTCACCGTGGCGGGCGCGGGCGGGCGGGCGGCCTGCTTAAACAAGACGCTAAAAGTGCCGGCTGTAAAGCACAAGATGGATAAATTGCGCTATGTGAACAGACAAACTTTGCTCACCAAAAAACTAACAGAAGGTGGGGTGTGTGAAGAAGTGAGCGCTTCAGGACTGGGGAGGTACTCTGTTGGTAAAGAGCTTGCCAAACTTGAGCACCGTGGTTCAGTCCCAGAAGCCATGTAAAAATCTGGACACATGGCGCCTGCTTAGAATCCCAGCTCTGGGGAGGTGGAGATGGGGGGTGGGGGGCAGAGCTCACTGACCGCCCAGTCCAGTCAAATCGATGAGCTCTGGGTAGAGTGAGAGACCTTGTCTCCAGAAATTGGGTCGATGGGGGTCAGTGAGATGGCTCAGCAGGTCAAGTCACCTGCTGCCAAGCCTGAGGACCTGAGTTCGATCCCCAGGACCCACATGGTGAAAGGGGAGCCATGTCCTGCAAGCTGTTCTGACCTCCGTGTGCATGCTGTGGCACACACATACCACAGACAAATGTAAAACGTCTAGTCAGGCATTGTGGTATGTGTCATTTTTTTTAATTAAAATTTTTTTCATACAATGTATTTTGACCATTGCCCCCCTCCAAATTCCTACCCACCTTCTTACCCACCCAACTCCATGTTCTCTCTCCCTCTTTCTCTCAAAATAAAAAATTTCCAAACAAACCAACCAAAACACTGAAAATTGAAACAAACAAACAAACAAACAAACCAGTAAGACAACCACCCCTACAAAGAAGCCCAAACAAAAGAAAAGTCCACAAGAAAACTGGGGAGTTTGTCCTGTGGGCAGGGCCAGCCCTGGAGTGGTGTTGGTATGTCTAATGACACTCCATTGGGAAAACAAAAGATTTTCTCTTCTCCGTTGGGTATCAATCGCAAACAGCTTCTTGGTTAGGGGTGGGAGCCCATGTGCACATCCCCCTCTCAGTGCTGGGACCCTGCTGAGCTGTTCCCCAACTAGAAGACGGACCTCTGCTAACTAGTGCTGTGGTACACACCTTCAGTCCAAGCACTCAGAGGCAGAAGCAGGACAGCCCAGTGGGATCCTGGCTCAAAAAAAAACCAAACAAAAAACAACTTTTAAAAAAAAAAAGTAAGGTAGCTAGAGGATGACATCTGATGTGAATCTCTGAACCTTCCACACATGTGCATGCATTGTTCATGCATGCACAAGACGAGCAGGAAGGCAGGCATATTTTCCCCACATAGACCATCAGAGGGGATAAACCATCCAGGTCTATGAAGATCCCCTGGCCCGTAAGTGGAAAACACAGATGACAGACAGGAGCAGGTAAGTGTGTTATAAGAGGCCACCGTGATGGCCCATTGTCACTGCAGACTTGTCTGGAATGAAAGACACCCAGGAGACCAGCGAGGCACACTGTCTGTGAGGACACGTGATGGTTAATGCTGATTGCCAGCGCGGCCGGGCCTCGCTCCAGGGACAAGCCTCTGGGGATGCATCTGAGGATTAGAGTGGCTTCTGGGTAAGGCTGTGGGGGAATCTCCTTGATCAGGTTAATTGAGGTGGTGTGACATTAACTTTCAACTTGACAGAATGCAGAATCCCCTGGAAGGTGGGCCTCTGGGATTATTTTGATCACATTAATTGATGTGAGAAGACCCACCCTAGTTTTAGGAGGGACGGTTTCCTGGCTGGGAACCTGGGCTGTGTGAGTGGAGAAGGCAAGCTGAGCTCCTGCATTCATTCAACTCTCTCTTGTTTCCCGACGTTGGACACCATGAGCCTCCCTGCTTCAGCATCCTTGGACTGTACCTCTGAACTCTGAGCTAAACAAACCCCTTCTCTCTACTTAAGTAGATCTTGTCAGGATATTGTATCACAGCAACAGCAAAGGGAACTAAGACAAGGGGAGGGCCCACCCTAAATGTGGGGGCCACCATCCTCTGGGCTGGGGTCCTGGACTGAATACAAAGGAGAAAGTGAGTTGAGACCCAGCATGCATCTCTCTGCTTCCTGACTGTGGATGCCATGTGGTCAGCCGTCTCCTGTTCCTGCCGCCATGTCTTCCAATCATGATGGACCGTGCACCCTCAGACCATGAGCCCCGAACCTTCCTCCCTTAAGTTGCTTGGTCAGGTTTTTGTCATGGCAACAGAAGAGGAATGCAGAAACCTGCCCTGGATGTGGGGAGCACCACTCTACGGACCCGAAGGGAACGAGGGGCGGAAGCCTCTCTGGCATGGATGTGACTCTTGTTTTCTGTTTCTGCCCATTTTAATGTGCACAGCTCTCTGCCACAATGCCTGCCACCAGATGATTCACCAAGTGAGGGGACCGAGAGACCTGAGACCCCTGAGACTGGCAGCCAAAGACCCTTCCTCCCTCACTTGTTTGGTCCCAGTGGCGGAGGGCTAACACATACCTTAGCGTTTGTATACACGCCTGTTCCTATGCAGGGCACATGACCTAGAAGCTTTTCAAACTCCTTCGTGTTCAAGGGAATACATGTTCATTTGCTGCAGTCCCTTCGGCGTTGGCAAAACTCGGAGACACAAATGGTTAAGAATTGGGCCGGGCAGTGGTGGCGTACTCCTTTAATCCCAGCACTCAGGAGGCAGAGCCAGGCAGATCTCTGTGAGTTCGAGACCAGCCTGGTCTACAGAGTGAGATCCAGAACAGGCACCAAAACTACACAGAGAAACCCTGTCTAGGAAAACAAACAAACAAAAAAAAAAAAAAAAAAAAAAAAAAAAAAGAAAAAAAAGAAAAAGCAAACAAACAAAGAAAGAATTGGTGATGAGGCAATTCAGCAAGCTTGCGGATCTTGCCACGATGTAAACTGGTCTTGACATTTCTTTTTGAGACTGTGAGCTGCCTGTGGGTGCTGGGAACGAAACCCAGGTCCTCTGGAAGAGCAGCCAGTGCTCTGAACTGCTGAGCCAGCTCTCCAGCCCTCCACCTCATTTTCTGGGACAGAGGCTCCCATCGAACCTGGAGCCCACTGAGTTGGCTGGCCTGGCTAGCTGATGAACTCTAGGAATCAAACGCCTCTGCACCTCCTCCCCCAGCTCATATGGCTCACACCCAGCTTTTTATACCAGTATACCCCACTTTACACACCGAGCCGTGCCCTTGGCCTCCAACTGTACTCGGCACTTCAAGTTTGATCATGCTCCTTAGATTCCCTACCACCCTGACCGAGTAGCCCAAGTCACAGCCTCTCAGACATCGCTGAGCCTCAGTTTCTCTCCTGCCTTGGCTGTTCCTGCATAAGTTGGAGAGTGGGACCCTCAGGCCGCCTGCCACCCCCTCCTGTGATTTCCAAAGTGAGTGGTGTTCGTCTGCCAGAGGCTCCTGTAGCTCCCCGCAGTCCTGCTCATAATCGCTGAGAATAATCTTCATAAAAGGCAAACAAATGGTCTAATTTCCAGGCAAACGGGGACCAGATTAACGAGGCACAGAGCAGAGCGCCCTGCGGCCACAGAGCCAGCACTTCTAAGATGTAATGCCATGGAGTTACTGGAGCCATAATTTAGTGCAAACAGAAGTAATTCAAACCAGCATGGGCAGCCTTAGCCTGGTGCCTGGGAGAAATCATTGCATGTGTGCGCACACACACACATACATATGGTCCATGTCAGTGTGGCTGATGCCTAGCTAATGACTTATTCATAAGGTGTGTGTCTGTACATTACTCTGTGCACATATTAGATATGGATACTCACTGTATACATTTCTCTATGCTCATACATATGTGTGTTATGAACAAATACGCTTTTCTATTCATCCATACTCCCCATCCAAACACCCACCCATCTGCACATCTGTGCCCTGAAAAACTCAAGGGTCATGACCACCTCCCTGCAGAGTGGAAGGTACCCACTGAACCGTTGAGTGTAGAAAAGGCCACGTAAGAGAAGCGAAGGGCAGAGAGTAGCTTGGTGCCTGCAGACACTTCCCTTTGGGGCTGAGGCAGGGGATTGCCTCATCACGAGCCTCAGGACTGGTCACCAGGCATCTTTTCTGTTTGGTGCTGGGAATGGGACCCAAGCATGTGCTTGACTGCTGAGCAATGGCCAGCTGGATTCTTTTATTTTCTTTTTCAACGTATTTGAGTGTTTTGTCTGCATGTATGTCTGTGCACCACATGTGTGTGCCTGGTGCCTGCAGAGGCCAGAAGTTGGAACTCCCGGGACTGAAGGGACTGAAGTTACAGATGGTTGTGAGCCTCCATGAGGGTGCTGGCCCTCATCTGACACTCACTTCATGTGGCCACTGTGTGATTTCCCTTCCCTGGCTCAGCTGGCCGTTGGGAGGATGCCTGGGAGCTCAGCCTGACCCCACGGTCCTGTAAGTTTCTCTGAATGGTATATATGTTCTTCATAGAAGTATGTGTAAGAATACATTGTATCTAGAGAGGGATAGTGGCGATGCCTGTGATCACGACATCAACACACTGGGGCAGGAGGATTGTGAGTTTGAGGTGAGCTCAGGCTACATAGTGAGACCCTATCTCAACATACAAAAGCAAGAATTCTAAGTACATTCTATCTAAAACTATGTGTGCACACATTAAATACTTGAGTATGTTTTTATATCATATGTTTGCTGTATGTAGAACTATATGTACAGTTATATGCATGTTTTATAAGTCTCTATATTGTATATATAACATGTAAAAACATCTATAACTGCATATATATGTGTATATATAAATATAAACATTACATGTACCAATAACCCCTGTGTTATGTATACAACTCAAGTACATACATACACATATACACATATGCTCATGTGCCAATGACTTCATGCAAATGCATGGTCTATATACCGGTCTAGGTGCATACACTCTGTGTCTTTAACTCCATATGTGTATCACTAAGATCTGGGTCACAAGGGAGTGTCACCCCGCAGAGATCGCCTGTATCTGCCATGAAGAGTCTGTCAGGGGGCAATACTGCTGTAGGCCCAGGGGATCACTCTACACATTCACACATCTGCACATGTGCATGTGTGAACACACACAGGCAATGAGACACAAGTACACTTGCATACAAACACATACACACACACACACACACACACACACACACACACACACACACACACACACACACCCTATCTCAACATACAAACAACGAAGAAAACTAAGTGACCTCAGAGTGATGGGGTGAAAAGTGACTGAAGAGCCGGGGAGGTGGCTCAGTGGGTAAAGTGTTTGCCACACAAGTGTGAGGATCTGTGTTTGAGCCTCAGAATCCACGTTAAAAAAAAACAACAACTCTGAGTGTCGTGGCATGAGCTTGTAATCCCAGCCCTGAGGATGTAGACACAGGACGGCCCCTGGGGCGTGCTGGCCATCTCGCCTAGCTCCACTTCGGCGAGAGACCCTGCCTCCAACTTAGGTGGGGAACAGTGGAGGATGATACCTGATGCCAACTTCCAGCCTCCACAACACGCACACACACACACAATGCACACTCATGCACGCGCACACACACGTGCACTGATTTTCACTTCGTGAGTTCCGCACATTTTCCCATTGCCCTGGACAAGCACCTGGGAAGATCTTGAAGTCAGGTTCTTGGCCGGTGCCGGTGCTGTGGTTGCCACAGCGCTCAGTATCACAGGACCCCGGAGGAGGCTCTGGCTTCCGGGGCTGCACGGCCGTGTGGCTTTTGTGACCACGAGGGAGGGGCAGCCAGGGGTGGGCATCTCTCACTGCCCTGGGCCACAGGAGCCTCTGGCTCTCTAGTCCAGTGCATAAAGGGTTAAGAGGCCCCACCAATGCAAATTAGGCTTAATTAATCCTTTTCATCAGCTGCAAATATACCTTCTGAACCCTATTAAGAACATGAATATGCAAATGCAGACCTTTTAAATTTTCATTTTCAAGGACTTGGGGGCTGGGGTTTGATTAGTGAATTCCGTTAACAGCTTGTAAACCTTGTGTAAAATTTAATTTTCTATTTTAAGTATAATATAAAAGAGACAGAGGGAAAAGGTTTCACGGCGGCTGGCGGTTGGGCTAATTGTGGGGTGATCCTGGAGGCTGGGGCCAAGCTGATTCTGGGATGCTGTTGACACCCCTCCCTCCTATGAGCCCGTTTTCCAGGTGTGGAGACTGAGACCGTGGAGGAAGGCTGGTGCTGAGCCAGCATGGAATGGAGGCTCCTGGTGTCTGGGCTAGGGCATGCCCAGCTGGAAGACCCTACTGTTTGGGTCAGAAGGGCCTCAGCCATTGACTATGCCCTCCAAGGCCCCAAGTGCTTGCACAGGGTAGTCATCTTCTGTCCCCCAAACCCTGGGGGAGCCAGGATTATTCTGCTACTGTACATAGGTGACGTGTGTGCCGGCTCATTTTACGTCAACTTGTCACAAGCTAGCATCATCCAGGTAAAGGGAGCCTCAACTGAGAGAATGCCTCCACCAAACTGGCCAATAGGCAAGACTATGGGGCATTTTTCTTGACTAATGATTGATGTGGGAGGTGATTGTAGGTGATGTCACCCAGCCCTGGGCTGGTGGTCCTGGGTTCTATAAGAAAGCAGGTTGAGAGAGCCATGAAGAGCAAGCCAGTAAGCAGCACCCCTCCGTGGCCTCTGCATCAGCTCCTGCCTCCAGGTTCCTGCTTTGACTTCCTGGATGGTGGACAGCTGTAAGCACAAAGAAACCCTTTTCTGCCCAAGTTGCTTGTGGTCACAGTGTTTATCACGGCATTCGAACCCATAACTAAGACAACAGGCCTCACTCAGAAAGAGTGGACAGCCTCTGTGAACGTGGTCTGACCGGTGAGTGTCCACAGACCCTGACAGGTCAGTACTGCTGTGGGGTCCACAGAGAACAGATGGGCCACTGAGGCCCCAGTGTGGCTAGTCCAACCTGAGGTGGGCAAAAAGTGGAAAGGACACCTCAGTTTCCAAGGCTCAGCTCAATAACAACAAAGACTGACCTGTGTCTGTCTTCCTTCCTTCCTTCCTTTCTTTTCTTTCTTTTTCTTTCTTTCTTTCTTTCTTTCTTTCTTTCTTTCTTTCTTTCTTTCTTTCTTTCTTTCTTTCTTTCTTTCTTCTTTCTTCTTTCTTCTTTCTTTTCTCTCTCTCTCTGTCTCTCTCTGTCTCTGTCTCTGTCTCTCTGTCTCTCTCTCTCTCTTTTCTCTAAGACTGATCACAAGCAGAAATGAGAAAACTTTGGATGTATTGTGTTATATAAAATATTTGAAAACTAATTTCAGTGGCTTCTTTATTGTTTTGTCACTTTTTAAATTTGGGTTGTGGTGTGTGTGTGTGTGTGTGTGTGTGTGTGTGTGTGTGTGTGTGTTTGGGTGCTCTCACCATGTGCACACATGGAGGACAGAGGTCAATGTCAGGCCCTCCTCATATGCTTTCCACTTTAATTTTTGAAACAATCTCTTACTGAACCCGATCTTGTTGATTCAGCTAGGCCAATGAGGCTGGGATAAGCATATCATCACCCCCATTACTGACACGCAAGGTACTCCCTTTAATTTACATGGGGACTGGGGTTCCGAACTCTAGCAAGCTCTTCACCCACCAAGCCATCCATCTCCCAAGCTCTGCTTCTAGTTTGTTTTGAGACAAGGTCTTGTTATTATAGTCCAGACTATCCTGGAACTTACTATGTAGCCCAGGCTAGCCGTGAATTCACCATCCTCCTGTTTCAGCTTCTTGAGTGCATGCACACCCGGCTCTAATTTGCAGGTCATCCTTGGGCGGGGACCTCACTAACCTCTGTATTCCAGTCTTAGGGTATATGCTACTGATTGTTGTAAACACTTCTACCTGGCTCTAGAAGCGTAGCCTAGGCTAGCCTTCATCTCATGATCCTGCTGCCTCATCCTTTTGGCAGGCTACGACCTCTATTCTTCTGTTTTGTGTCTTTGAGTGTACACAATGTGTTTGTGCGTACATGTGTGTGTGAATACGTGTGTGAGTGCGGGCATGTGTGTTCCACATGACGCGTGTGGAGGTCAGAGGACAGCCTTGGGTGTTGGTCCGGTCTTGTTTGAGGCAATCTCCCTTGCTGCTGCATATGCCAGAGTAGCTGGCTTGTCTGCAAGCTTCTAGGGCAGTGGTTCTCCACCTGTGGGTAGCAGCCCTGGGGTGTCGGAACCTCTCACAGGGGTCACTTAAGACCATCGGAAAATACAGATGTCTGATTATGATTCACAACAGTGGCAAAATTACAGTTGTGAAGTATCAAAGAAAATATTTTTATGGTTGAGGGTTACCCCAACATGAGGAGCTGTATTAAAGGGTCACAGCATTAGGAAGGCTGAGAACCACTGTTCTAGGGGGTTCTCCTGACTCCATTTCCCATCTCTGTAGGGACACTGGGATTACAGATGTGTGGTACCGCATCTGGGTTGATGCGGATTCTCACACTTGAGCCACAAGCCCTACCCCCTGAACCATTGCATTAGCTCCACTCTATACTTCCTTAACGTGGCTACTGAACATTTCAGGTTTTATTTTTAACTATATGTATGTGTCTGTGTGTGGGTACGTGCATGTGTGCAGTACCCATGGAGGACAGAAGAGGGCGTCAGATCCCCTGGAACTGTAGTTACCGGTGGTCGTGAGCCAAATCTGGGTCCTCTGGAAGAGAGGTATGTGTCCTTAACCAATGAACCTTCTCTCCAGCCTCCTATTGAACATTTCAAATGACGTATGTCACCGGCGTGACATTTCCTTGAGACAGCACTGTTCCATAGGTGAGAAGAGACTGATTAAAATAACATATATCTGCATATTATAAGTGATGTACTAAACAGGATGCAAGGTGGTGATAAATGTCACAGGGGAAAAAGCAGCAGCCTGGGTGGGAAGTGGTCCTCACTGTGATCTTGGCTTCAATAACACATTCATCTTCCCAGTCCAAGTCAAGGCTTGTATACACATCTCCTTGGATCCTCAAGGGGTCACCCTCTCTGTGTCTGTGCTCGGATCCCCTCTCTTTGGATGCCTGTGCATGTCCATGAGCACACGGAGAAGCCAGGAGCCATTCACCTTATTCATTCATTTCTGAGACAGGTCTCTCACTGAACCCTGTTCACTGATCAGGTAGGCGGGCTGGCCAGAGAGTCCCCCGGATCCTCCTGTTTCTTCAGACATGTAGACCATACCTAGTTTTGTTTATGTGTGTCTGGGCACCAAACTGAGGTCCTCGCCTTACCAACTAAGCCATCTCGCCAGCCCTTCCCTCACCTGATCACCTCTTCTCTTAAGGAATCCAATCAAGTTGGCCTGTTCCTGCAGACTCTGCCTCCAACTCTCCCCTCATCCTGGGGCTGCCTCTAGCGAACGTGCGTTGTGGTAC
Source organism: Peromyscus eremicus (assembly GCF_949786415.1). Lineage (NCBI taxonomy): Eukaryota > Metazoa > Chordata > Mammalia > Rodentia > Cricetidae > Peromyscus > Peromyscus eremicus. The sequence continues at coordinate 31,264,213 of NC_081438.1, read as the reverse complement.
AGCATACAGCGGCTGACATGCAGGCAGATCTGATTCCAGGCAATATGCTTCCTAACCAGATCCTGGAAGTTGGCTGTTCATTTGCTTTTAAAAATAATGGCACAAGAGGCCAGTGAGACGCCTCAGCAGGTAAAGGTGCCTGCTGCCAAGCCTGACAATCCAAGTTCAAATCCCCAGGACTTGCATGGTGGAAGGAACTCTGGCAAATTGTCCTCTGACCTCCATATATGCTCTATAGTACCTGTGCTACACACACACACACACACACACACACACACACACACACACACACACACACGGCGGGAAGCTCACAATGCCCCAAATGGCTCTGAAACGCAGCAGTCCGGGAGCTGCTGGTGGCTTCACCTTCTGCACTCAGGTGCTGGTGTTTCTGTGAGCCTCAGTTCTCAAGCCTTTCCGGACCTTCCATGTCTGTGTCTTTCAGATCCAGCAACGAAACTCAGTGACTGCAGATCCATGGATGGTTGCTGAGAAAAACCTCGAGCTGTACAACAAGGCAGTTATTAAAACTCTGGTCCAGTATCTGCTGAAACCAACCAGGCACCCTCACCCATCCACATGGGAGGTGTGCAGGCCCCGCCCACCAGGCTGGGAGGCTGGCTGGGAGCCAAGGGAGGGGCTTTCCTTCCTCCAGTCACCTCTCTTTGGAGGCTTATTAGTTTTCCTTTAATGATAAGAACGGATTCCAGTTGTGGAGTTAACCAGAAAGCAGGTATAAATACAGGCCTGGTTGGGGCTCCCCGGTCCTTCCTAGTTGCTGGCTTGTTCCCTCTTCCCCTTGTGAATGAGTGAGGCACACCCTTCTCTGGGCTGGAAGCATTACTCAGGTTGCAAGCCTGCATGTGCACGAGCACCTACCTAGGCTCACATGCACAGGGTCCGTGCCCAAGAACACACCTAGTGGGTACATGCACACATGCAGTTGTGACTCACGTTTTCATATGCAAGCACATGCCACATACTTTGCATGTGTAATGGTGCCTTGTGTGCATACGTATGTTATGCATGTTTGCCCTCTCAATTGGAGCTCCTGGGCCTGGGTCTCCCTTCGCATCCTGTCTGAGGATGAAGACAGCCAGGACTTGGCCAGGGATGCTAGGACCCTGAAGCAGGAGGGGACTATCCATGTCTGACTCTGGCAGCTGGCAGAGCTGAGTTTGAGTCCAGAGCCACAGGTGACTGGAGCGGGAACCCTTCTTCCTAAACCTGCCCTGCAGCCTGATGCCACCCAGTTCGAAGGGTGTGATCGGATGGGGACCAGCTTGTCCTGGGAGAGAGAGCTGTGAGCTGGGGAGCTTCAGCTAGGTGCAGCCTGTACAGGTGGCTGGGGTCTCTAAGTAGGTCAATTTTGAAGTTGCCCTAGTACCTTCATCCCGCCTCACAACAGCCCTGGTGGCTAGCCAGTCCCTGGGGTGGGCCCAGGAGCTGGAGAGAAACTCACAACCTGTACTTCCAGAGGGCCTTGCACCAGACTCAAGGACAAGGCAGTGAAGAAACTCAGCCATGGGCCAGCACTGAGTGCTGCTCACCCCAGCTGAGTGTGATGGGAGTCTGTGGGGGTAGCAGGGAGGGGGTGGTGGTGGTCCCCTGGTAGCGGAGCTGGAGGCTGGGACACAGCAAATCCTGTTACCTCCCGGTTGTGACACTTGCCACCATGGCACTAATCCCCTTAAAGTGAGTCATTAGCAGCTTAAGACCTACTTATCAGTGGGTGCTCACTGAGGGGCTGGTGAAAGCCAGGGGCAGCCAGAAGTAGAATTTTCTTTGGCCTAGGTCTCCTAGGCCAAGCCTGAGCACTCCAGAGAGCTGACTCATTTCCATTCTCTTGCAGGCATGTAAAGGGGGTCTAATACCCTGGGGTGGCAGGTTACCACTGCACGAGGACCACACACGATCCTTGTGCCTGTCTCCTCCAGCTAGCCCCGACACATTCCCAACTCAGACCCTCTCCTCTCCACCCCTGCCCAGGAAAACTTCTTAGTCAGGACACTGCTGTGGTGCAGATACCTGGTGGGGGCCCTTGCAGGGGGAGCTGGCAAGGGAGGGTTAGTCTCTGGACTTAGAGGCCTCAGGTAGGGGAGAGGCAGATGGGGTAACCAAGGCAGGGAGTAGACACCCAGGCTCTGGAGGGATGGGACACAAATGCTTCCCTGACCTCATTCACCTCTCAGGCCGCATTTATGAGCAGGCCTGCCCAGGTGTCCAAGCATGGTGGACGGTGTGGTGAGGCCTGCCCAGGTGTCCAAGCATGGCAGGCGGTGTGGTGGAGGACTGGGCAGTGAGGTAGTTTGGCGCGTTGGACACAGACATGGGAGAATAATAAAGATAACACTTTATTTCATTGAGACCGTGGACTCAGGCCACAGCCTGGTCACCAAGGTGGCCCAAGCAACCAGCACATGGACTAGAGGTTGGTGTGGGGACACCTTGGGACAGTGCAGGGAAGGGCCCCAGAATGGGAGGACGGGGGAGAGGCCCAGTGCTTGGGTAAGAGAGGAGAGTAGTGGGGTGTGATCTGGCCTGGCCATCCCCAGCAGCTGCTCCTGCTGGCTAGGGACAAGGGACAGAGTGACTGCTTGAGCAGAGGCTGTGGCTAGTGTCTGTGGCATGATGCAGCTATGGGCGGCAAAGGGGTCTGGGGACAATGTGGGGTATAGGGTCGCCGAGGTCTAGCGGCTGCAGAGTGAGGACGCCGGTGGGCAGAGGCTAGATGGAGGTCTGGCGGCTGAAGAGCTCGATGGTGAGCGCGCTGAGGAAGGCAGGGATGCTGTCCTGCTGCAGCAAGTGCAGCTCGATGAGCTCAGGCACCGAGCGGGAGAACTCCGTCTCCAGCAGCTGCATCTTGGAGCCCGAGGGTCCTGTGGCCTGCGGAGGAGAGAAGAGAGGGCATTAGCGCTGCGTGCTGGGCAGGTGTCGGCCCTCTGTCCTCATGCGCTCCCGCAGTGGAAGGGGTGAGGAGTGGGAAGGGCCGTGCCGCCTGCCGCGAGCGCAGCCTGGGCTGGAGGGGCACCGGCCTGCTTCTGCCACTGTGACAGAGTTCAAGGCCATCCGCAGAGGGCACTAAGAGTCACAGCAGCAGCCAGTCCTGCCTCAGGGCTGCTCCAACCACAACAGGGATTTGGATTCCTGGGGTCCTCCGCTCCAGTCACCAGCTCTTTGGCTGTCATATGCTTGACCCAGGGAGGCCGAGAAAGCCCCGAGCATCTTCCAGACTGTGAAGCCAGGATACCGGGTTTGGCTGTTGGAGGTCTGGTCCTGGAAGAGTGGACTCTGGAGCCCAGACTGGCTCTTGTCCCATTTTCTTACGTCACTTATAACCGAAGGGAGGGCATAGTGGCTCTGTGACCACTGTGATAGGGAGGCGGGAGCGGAGCTGCAGACAGACTCAGAGCTGCACTGGCACACGGTTCGGCACTGGCACACGGTTCGGCACTGGCACACGGTTCGGCACTGGCACACGGTTCGGCACCGGCACACGGTTCGGCACTGGTACACCAGGTTACTTGGCTGTCTGGCCAAGCTGTCCTCTCACCACGCAGGCTAGGCTGGGAGAGGCCGACAACGGCCCTGGGCTCCTTGTCATCCTGACAGTCCCAGCTATCACTCATCCTGGGGTCTCCCCGCCAACTGGTC
>NC_081438.1:31178553-31260359 GCF_949786415.1 Peromyscus eremicus | reverse complement strand
AAAAAAGAAATTGAAGAAGATGTCAGAAAATGGAAAGATCTCCCATGCTCATGGATAGGCAGAACTAACATAGTAAAAATGGCAATCTTACCAAAAGCAATCTACAGATTCAATGCAATCCCCATCAAAATACCAACACAATTCTTCACAGACCTGGAAAGAATAATACTCAACTTCATATGGAAAAACAAAAAACCCAGGATAGCCAAAAGAATCCTGTACAATAAAACAACCTCTGGAGGCATCACGATCCCTGACTTCAAGCTGTACTATAGAGCTACAGTAATAAAAACAGCTTGGTACTGGCATAAAAACCGACATGTGGACCAATGGAATCGAATTGAAGACCCTGACATTAATCCGCACACCTATGAACAAATAATTTTTGACAAAGAAGCCAAAAGTGCACAATGGAAAAAAGAAAGCATCTTCAACAAATGGTGCTGGCAAAACTGGATATCAACATGTAGAAGGCTGCAAATAGATCCATATCTATCACCGTGCACAAAACTTAAGTCCAAGTGGATCAAGGACCTCAACATAAACCCAGCTACTCTGAACCTGCTAGAAGAGAAAGTAGGAAGTAGTCTTGAACGCATTGGCATAGGAGACCACTTTCTAAATAGGACACCAGTAGCACAGACACTGAGAGAAACAATCAATCAATGGGACCTCTTGAAACTGAGAAGCTTTTGTAGGGCAAAGGATACGGTCAACAAAGCAAAGCGACAGCCTACAGAATGGGAAAAGATATTCACTAATCCCACATCTGACAGAGGACTGATATCCAGAATATATAAGGAACTCAAGAAATTAGATATCAAAATGCCCAACAGTCCAATTAAGAAATGGGCTATAGAACTAAACAGAGAATTCTCAACAGAGGAAACTCAAATGGCTGAAAGACATTTAAGGAATTGCTCAACATCCCTAATCATCAGGGAAATGCAAATCAAAACAACTCTGAGATACCACCTTACGCCTGTCAGAATGGCTAAGATCAAAAACACTGAAGACACCTTATGCTGGAGAGGATGTGGAGCTAGGGGAACTCTCCTCCACTGCTGGTGGGAATGCAAGCTTGTACAACCACTTTGGAAATCAATATGGCGCTTTCTTAGAAAATTGGGAATCCATCTCCCCCAAGATCCAGCTATACCACTCTTGGGCATATACCCAAGGAATGCTCAACCACACCACAAGAGCACTTGTTCAGCTATGTTCATATCAGCATTGTTTGTAATAGCCAGAACATGGAAACAACCTAGATGTCCTTCAACTGAAGAATGGATAAACAAAATGTGGTACATATACACAATGGAATACTACTCAGCAGAGAAAAACAATGACATCATGAGGTTTGCAGACAATGGATGGACCTAGAAAAAATCATCTTGAGTGAGGTATCCCAGACTCAGAAAGACAAGCATGGTATGTACTCACTCATAACAGGATACTAGATGTGGAACAAGGATGACTGGACTGCTACTCACATCACCAGGCAGGCTACCTGGAAAACAGGACCCCAAGAAAGACACAGGGATCGCCCAATGACAGAGAAATGGAATGAGATCTACATGAACAGCCTGGACATGAGTGGGGGTAGTGAAGGGCGAGGGTCGAGGGAAAGAGAGCTTGGGTGAGTGGGAGATCCCAGCTGGATCAACAACAGAGAGGGAGAACAAGGAATAGGAGACCATGGTAAATGAAGACCACATGAGAATAGGAAGAAACAAAGTGCTAGAGAGGCCCACAGAAATCCACAAAGATACCCCCACAACAGACTGCTGGCAATGGTCGAGAGACAGTCCGAATTGACCTACTCTGGTGATGGGATGGCCAAACACCCTAATTGTCGTGCTAGAAACCTCATCCAACTACTGAGGGATCTGGATGCAGAGATCCATGACTAGGCCCCAGGTGGATCTCTGGGAGTCCAATTAGCGAGAATGAGGAGGGTTTATATGAGAGAGAATTGTTGAGACCAAGGTCGGATAAAGCACAGAGACAAATAGCCAAACAAACGGAAACACATGAAATATGAACCAATGGCTGAGGGGTCACCAACTGGATCAGGCCCTCTGAGTGGGTGAGACAGTTGATTGGCCTGATCTGTTTGGGAGGCATCCAGGCAGTGGCACTGGGTCCTGTGCTCATTGCATGAGTCGGCTGTTTGAAACCTGGGGCCTATGCAGGGTCGCTTGGCTCGGCCTGGGAGGAGGGGACTGGACCTACCTGGACTGAGTCCACCAGGTTGATCTCAGTCTGTGGGGAAGGCTTTGCCCTGGAGGAGATTGGAATGGGGGGAGGGCTGGGGGGAAGGTGAGGGGGGAAGGAGGGGGGAGAACAAGGGAATCTGTGCCTGTATGTAGAACTTAATTGTATTGCAAAATAAAAATTTAAAAAAAATAAAAAAATAAAAAAATAAAAAAATAAAAAATACAAGGAAAAAAAAAAAAAGCTCAGAGACGGAAAAGCACAAGCAGGAGCCTGGCCAACCCCAAGGTGAACATGGCCCATGAAACATGATGAGCAGTGGGTGGGGCTGCTCTGAAAAGATGAGTGAGATCTAAAGATGCCATGGGAGGAGATACGCAAAATGATGCAGGAGAAACGATCCATCCATGGCAACCAGGCCACACGACAAGGCGCCACATACATCTAGAGTCCCAAAGAAGAGGTCATGGTGTGCTGGTGTTTGTGAAACAGCCCTCAACAATCCACATCTAGACAACACAGCAATGTCAGTCCCCGCCCTTCAGTGGGATCTGCTTCAGGCCATCTGCATGGTACAAACGCTGGGATGTCGCTCTGTCAACGCACACTCAGCTCTGATGCGTGTGACTGGGTTCTCTCCCTCTGCTTTCAGAAGCTCAAAGCGAGCAGTACCGTGTGCACCTCAGTGCAACAGGGGACTGACGGCAGCTTCAGAGGAAGCATTCTGGGGACAGCCTTGTGTAAGGACCTGCCCCTGTCCTTCCCTGGACAGTCTCTGTTATCCACTGACATATAACCACCCTGGGAGACGGAAGGATACTTGAGGAAACAACACCCACATCTGTGCAAGGCAAGGGCAAGTCTAAAGCAAAAGACCTGAGAAGCCTAATAAAGTCCAAACAAAGCAAGTGAAGAAAACGGCATCCAAACACACCATCAACTGCTTAGCTCCAGGGAAAATGAAATCTCAAAGCAGCCGGCAGGAAAAGACGCTTTCTCTTCAGAGGAATAACAAGGTAAGGATGAGAACAGGTTTCTCCCTGAAAACAGTGACGGTGAGGAGACAGTGGGACAGCAAACAGCAGACCAGCGACCCAGAGCTCGACACACAGTGGGACAATAACCTCGAAGGATCCTCAGACACACAAGGCCTGCAAGACTGGCTCTCAAGCTGACCTATACTACAGACGACCATTCATCCACCAATCCATCCACCCACCTATCATCCATCCACCCACCTATCATCCATCCATCCATCCATCCATCCATCCATCCATCCATCCATCTACCCATCCATCCATCCATCCATCTACCCTTTATCCATTTTGCAGTTCTGGGGATGGAACCCAGGGCCTTGTGCATAACAGTAAGCACTCTACACCTGAGCCACATCCCAGCCTCATGGGAGGAGGATTCTAGGTAGTTTACTCTACCACCGAGCCATACCACCAGCCACTCACATAGACTATTTTAGGAAAACTGTGTCTCAACTCTACCCAGCTCTGTTATGAAATCAAAACCTGAAGACTTCATAAAGAAAAGGCAAAAACTGCAAAACAAGGACCCTCAGGTGGCACAGAGTTCCTAAAGGGCACAGCTACAACCCAGGTCCTTCAGTGTAGTGCAAAGACTGCCTCTCGACTGTGTGTGCCACCTGTGTAGCTGTCCTTGAACATGTATGCTCATGGATGTGGAGGCCAGAGGTCAACCCTGGGTGTCATTCCAAGTGCTACACACCTTGGATTTTATTTTTTGAGTCAGGGTCTCTCCCTGCTCTGGTATCCAGTGATTAGGCTGGTCTGGCTGGCATGAGCCTCAGGGATCCTCCTGCTTCTATCTCCCCAGCACGGGGATTAGAAGTTTGAACCCTGACATATGGCTTTTAAAAATGTGGGTTCCAGGGATCCAACCCAGCTCCTCATGTTTACAAGGCAAGCGCTCTGCCTACTGAACCACCTCCCCAGCCCCACACCCAGTATCAGTCACATTTGTATAGCTGCGAAAAACACTGAGAGCTGATTTATTTTCCTCGCATTTTCTCAGTCGATCATGGCAGCGGGTGTGGCAAAATAGAACACCTCATTTTAGCTGGGAAACAGAAAGGGGACAATGTACTAAGGCCACACACCTAGTGACCTGTTTCCTCTAGCAAGGCCTCACCTCCTAAACCTCTAGACTCCCCTAGGCAGTGACCTGCTGGGACCAAGCACGTGCCTCTTGACCCTGCAGAAGATACTGTGCTTTCCAAATAATGACCCAGTCAGGCTTCTCTAAGAATACGAGGCTGCTTGGCATGGGAGGCTCATGGTAACTGTGAAAAAGAAACTATACACTCATCTCAATTCAATATATGTATATATGTAGTGCATATATATATGTATGAATGAACAAGCAACATACATTTCATGTGTGCATGCATGTGTTCGCATGTGTTCATGTGTGTGTGGAGGCCAGAGGACAACCTTAGCTGTCATTCCTCAGGAGCCTCTCAATCTTCGCCTTTGAGACAGGGTCTCTCACTGGCCTGGAACTTGCCAAGTAGGCAAGGCTGGCTGGCCAGAAAGTCCCCAGGATCTGCCTTGTCTGCTTTCTCAATGCTTCCCAGCCTTCCTGTGACAAGTGTGTATCACTATGCCTGGCTTTTTTATGTGGGCTGTGGGACTCAAACTCAGATCTTTACAGCTGTACATCAAGTGTTCTTATCCACTGAGCCGCTTTCCCAGAATGCATTTTTCAAAAACAAAACCAAACATCTTGGCAAGGTAGGGTCAGACAAAGGGTGTCTGTGAATAGCACATGGTGCAACCCATCCCCGAGGGGCAGGAGTGAATGCTCTCTCAGATGAGAGAGAAGATGGAGACGCCCACTTACCACCTCCATGAAGGCATTCTAAGGTGTTCTACACTAGCAACAAACAGAAATTAAAAGTGTAAGCCAATACTTTCTTATAACAACATTGAAACATGAAATACCTAGGGAAAAATTGAGAAAAGACTGAAACAGCTGCAGGATGAAAATGAGATGGTGGGGCCCAGAGGAAGTCCTCTTCGGCTGGGAGATGTGTTGCTAAGATGCAGCGTCCCTAGACAGACAGCCTGCACGGTTGGTGCATGCCCAGTCAACACCCGAGCAGCCTGCCTGCTCCTGTAGAATGTGAACGGCTGAGACCACGGTGTAGAAGGAGATCTACAAACCCTGGGACTGCTAGATGGTCTGAAAAAGAGCAAGCCTGGAGCAAACGCTGGCTGACGGTGGTGGCTCACCTTGAGGCGGACTCTCAGGTTCACGGCCACGGCACAAAGGTAACTCAGTGTTTCCTAAGCAATGTCCCTGTACCAGGACACATGTAGGTAGGTGCCCCACTTCTACATCACTTTTTCTTTTTAAGGCAGGGTCTCATGAAGCCCAGGCTTTAAACACCTTATATAGCCAAGGATGGCCTTGAACTCCTGATGCTCCTGCCTACATTTCCTGAATGCTGGGATTACAGGCATGTACCACCACACCTGGTTTATGTGGTACTGGGATAGAACCCAGGGCTTTGTGGATGCTAGGCAAGTACTCTGCCATCTGAGACACACCCCAGCCCTCCATAGATGTATGAGAGAACTTCAAAACATGTCTAGTATCAGATACGAAAGTCAACTCCAATAAATCACAGACATGTAAAATGTACACAGTAGAACTGCTAGAAGAAAAGCAGAGAAAATCCTTAGATCTGACACCAGACACACACTCCACAAACAAAGGGCTGATAGAATGTACAAAGTTAGAACTTCTCTTCCCCAAATGCTTTCAGGGAATGAAGACAAGAATGGGCTAGGAGAACATGCCACGGTTTGTGGCTGATAAGGGTTATATACCCAGCTGTACAAAGATTCCCAAACTGAGCAGCAAGGGAATACATAACCTAGTTATGTAAAAGAAAAGAGCCAAGGGGCTAGCAAGATGGCTTGCTGGGTAAAGAACTTGCGATGAAGCCTCAGGACCCGAGTTTGATCCTTGGAACCCATTGGTGGAAGGAGAGAACCCCCCCACTCCCCCAATGTTGTCCTCTGTTCTCACACAGGCCCTGGCACAGTATTTCCACCAATAAATAATTTTAAAAATGTGAAGAGACACATAACCAAAGAATGGCCAACACAGGAGGCAGAGGTTCCACACTGTTGCTTGTGGTGATATTTTATTTGTGCACCTCTTAGTAAGACCGTTCAGCAATTCGTCTTACTGCCGCTCACCTGGAAAACACAAGCTAGATCCTTCCCACTGGGATGGCTGGAATGGCAAAGACCCAGTGAGGATGTGGAGATGTCATACCATCCACAAACTGGGGGGACCATAACAATGGTCCACTGTGCACACAGGTCAGAAACATCTCGAAAGATTAAGCATACATGCTTCATAAGATCTCATATTTCCACATCTACATACATCTATCGAGCTAAGAGGCAATATGTGTCAACACCAAGCCATGCATGTGAACACTCCCTGCAAACTGTATCAGCAGGTGCATGGATAAGCAAGTTGCGGTATATCCATTCAGTGGACTACTTCCTATTTAGTATCCAAAGGGGAAAATGGTTGATGTGCAAAGGCAACATGGACGGATCTCAATTATGCCAAGTGGAAGAAAGTAGACAAGATAAAACTCCAGGACTGTGAACTATACTGACAGGAGATGCCTGGGGTTGCGTGGGAGTGGGGTGAGTAGGAGAGGGAGCTACAAAGGGGATGGTGGCGTATCTGAAAGTCTTGGCGATGGGAGGTGTGCCCTCCCTTGTTGAATGAGGCAGGCAACAGGCTTTCTTGGGTGAGCAGGACAGATCCTTGCAGAAACAAGAGGCTTCTCGTCATCATTCTTGACTTGTGAGGGACACGGTCTCCCTTGAGAATGGCAGTTCTGGCCCCTCCGGCTAGAAAACCAAATGCCACCTGCTCGACACTTTGTATGTGAAGGTCAAGAGGCTCCGGGAAGCGCCCCACACCTATTAAGATGGTCCTCGGGAAAAGAGTGAGTTAAGGGGCTAGCAAGATGGCTCGGTGGGTGAAGAGCTTGCCACGCAGCCTGAAGACCTGAGTTTGATCCTTGGAACCCACACAAAGGTGGGAGGAGAGAACTGAATCTGCAGAGTTGTCTTCCATTCTCCACATAGGTGCCCTGGGCAACACTTCCTGAGGCAGGAGGGAGTCCTGGGGAGGACGGGAGAGTGGAGCTACAGAAGGCAGGAGGCAGAGGGTGCAGAGCTGGGTCAGTGGGTAAAGTGACAGCCGCAGGAGTATGAGGACATGAAATGAAATCAAATCCCCAGCACACATAGAAGTCAGGTGCAAGGGTGAATGTCTATAACCCTTGTGCAGAGTTGGGGGTGGTGCAGGGCAGACAGGAAGCCTGTCAAGCCAAGCTGTGAGTTCAGTCAAAGACCCTGTCTTAAAAAATAAGGTGGCAAGGGCTATGGATGAAACCCAGTGGTACTTGCCTTGCATGCTCAAGATCATGAGTTCAAGACCCAGCATTACCAAAACAAAACAAAAATCTTGGGGCTGGCAAGGTGGCTCAGTGAGTGAAGAGCTTGCCACAAAGGCCTGGTGATCTGAGTTCAAGCCCTGGAGCAGACTCAAAGGTAGAGGGGAGAAAACCCCGCTGCACGAAGTGGCCTCTGACTTCCATATGTATGCGGTGGCATGCAGCCCAGGCCCACACCACACACACGCAATAATAATGAACATACATTTTTTAAAAAGATTGTAGAGGAATAGAAAAATATTCCTAACATCTTCTGAGAGAGCGACAGGGGAAGACACTGGAACGGAGATCTGTTCCCCTGGCCCCCCATCTCAGTTAGACTAGTGCTCTGCAGCTCGGCAGTCCCCAGCCACGGGAACTGTGTCTTAATAAAGTGGTTAAACAGAAAAGGCCTGGCTGCCAACTGTCCACACTGGAAGGGAAGGCCTCCTATGGGTCTGGGGACTTGGCAGAGTGTGCACCTCGGGGCTCATAGCCCAGCTCATCACTTGCCTCCTGCCACCACACAGCTAATCATGGGCTGAAGAGGGAACTTGACACCACGAAAATCTTGGGTGAAGCCTTGTCTCTACCCATGGCTAGCTTCCTTCCTAGGGACCTCATTTGCTACATGTGACATTCTGCTCCGAGCCAGTCAAAGCCAGCAGCCAGAGGCCCTCCAGTCTATGTACCCTGCTCTGTGATGGGAACCTGTAGCCTGGTGGACCCAGGTGCTGACAGTGTTGCTTGTACCCCACACCCCATCCTTCCACCACCGTGGCTGGATGCCCACCGTGTGTGAGGGTGTTAGCTCCTTTTCTGTCATTGTGACCAGATTAGCCAAAACGGACGACTTAAAGGAGGCAAGGTTTGCAGTTTCAGAGGGGTCAGGGCTTCTGCAGAGGGGTCAGGGCTTCATGGTGGAGAGGGCAGTGGCATGGAGGTGCTGACCTCATGAGGAACAGGAAACAGGGTCAAAAATAGCCAGGGATAATATGCCCCCAAGGACCCATCCCCGGTGACCTGCTTTCTCCGGCTTGGCTCCACTTCCTAAGGTTTCAGAACCTCCCTGAATAGCACGGACATCTGAGAACCAAGCATGTCAACCGTGAGTCCACGGAGGGATTGTTTTATTTGGGCTGTAAGGTCTGAGGTCTCACACTTGGCTTGAATGGAACAGAGCTGAGGCCCGTCCTGCCCCCAGTGACAGAGGAAGGCGGCCAGGAGAAGTCGGAGTGACTCTGGGGACCCGGCTGTGACTGTGTGTTGGCAGGGTGGCCAGGATCACAGCTTAGGCTTCTCTCAGCTATGTGATGGTCTCTCAGGACCAGTGGTTGGTGGGGACCTGTGTTCTCCGTGGCTCCCAGTATGCCTTACTCAAGGCAGCTGTCCTTCCCGCGTGGCAGATGTGGCTCAGGGCTCCTGGTGGGCTCAGGGACACGGATGGCAGCCGGGCAACCCATCTGCCCTCAAAGCTGCTGCCTCGGATGCTGCTAAAAGGCAGATTTGTTGGTTCTGGGTTAAAAATATCCTGTGACTGACACGACTTTCAGAGGTAAATCTCTGCAGACTTGGAGGGGCGAGGACACGCTCTCCTCAGCTTTGCATCTCACTCGCCTCGAGTCTGACACACTGGCAGAGTGGCTCCCAGTGGACCAGGCCACTCGCTTCTCAGAAAACAGCCTGGAAGTTCCTCACACACAGCCCGCCGGTCCCCAGCCCAAGACCTGGCTTTTCTGTCCCAGTTCAGACTCATCCAGAGTGCCTGCTGCGAGTTCTCAAGCAGACGGATTAACGAGGCGGATGCCTGGCCTTGCTGAGACCCGTGGGTACCTCAAGCCATCACTTAGGATACAGAATCCACCTCTGTTCACACCCATCTGGGCCCGCTGCACTGAGGACTGATGGACTTGTATCCAGCTCCCACTGCGTGGCCTTTAGTGAGGGCATCCAGCCCAGTGGCTGTTGTCAGAGATGTGCTGCCCATGGCAACCTCTTCCCAAGGAGGAATCTGGAACGGCAAGGCTGCTCAGAAGGTCTACGGTTCAAAGGTGCCTATGCGAGTGGAAGCCACCATCCTGTTACCTCAATAGCCAAAGGAGGGACAGGCCTCCTGGGGGGCTCTGGCAGGATGTCCCCAGTACCCCAGGGTAGTATTCAACATGGGCACAATTCTGGCAGGTGACTCAGCCCTCCTGTGACAGGTGCTTCCTGGCGGAGGTTGTCCCAGGGACCCTGGCCATCCTAGCTTGTCTGCCCATCTCTGTGTGGACTTGTCTGCCCATCTCTTACCCTTAGCATCAGCATCATCTGCAAACTGCCTCGGTTTTCATCTTTGGCTGGCCCAGAGAGCCGATCATGAAAGGGAATTTTCTTTCTTGTTTTTTTAATTAGACTCGGTAACATCACCAAGCTGTGAGCGTACGGCTTTGTAGATCTTGTGTTTCTGACAGTAATTACTCACTGAGGCTTTTCAGGCTCCATTTCAACTCAGCAACTGCCCTGCCAGTAATTAAGCGAGAGAGACGAGGCAACAGATTCCGGGATTCACATGCAGCCCTTCCCACCTGGACTCCTGGTTTCCTTTGGCTGCAGCCCTGTGCAGGCATGCTTCCGGGTTACAGCCTTCAGGGGCGGCTCTGATCTCCACTTGGGATCCACTTGCTTATCTTGCAACAGCTAGAAAGAAAGCCAGTGTTCCACAGAGGGGACCCCGTGGTGCTGGGTGCCCGCTCCCTGACACGAGGTGAGCACCTTCAGAAGTAACTGTGTCCTCCATACATCTCTTTTGAGATCCCTCAAAGTATTCCCTTTAGGTCCTTCCTGAGTGAACTCTACCACGTGTCTAAAATTCACTGACATCAGCAGGTGGCGATGGATCCTGCCTCAGACCCTCACTTCTCCCTCTGCTCATGGGCTCCCAGCTATAGCACATCCAGGACCCTCTAGGCCATGTCATAAAATAAGGTAGAGTCCATGGGTCAAGATGCCATGTGTACATGTGAAGGGCACTGGTCCATGACCACTTCCCATGGGTTAGTTTGCAGACCGACTCAGAGCCTCCTCCTTTAGGTGAGGGCTGAGGGCTGGCTGGTTGAAAGCCAGACTGTGTGAGGCCCAAGAAAAGGCTTGGCCCCACTCAGGCTTCCAGGCTGAGTCACACAGAGATGATGGATGAAAAATGGCTACTGGACTTCTCACGCAAGCAGGGCCCATGAAGAGGAATGGCCCCCTCCCTGATCTGGCTGTTTTATTACAAGTACTCCTGAGTCTGGTGGTCGATCTTTGCATGGAGGGTCTGGTAGCATCAGTTGCCCGTACTGCTAGCTGCTTCTGCTTTGGGCCTGAGGTTCTTTGATTGCAGATATACTCTGCAGAGTAACACTCTCTCTCTCTCTGGAACACTCAATTGAAACTGGCCCAGGGGACCTCTGGTAGCAGGGGACTGTGGCAGGAAGCCCAGAGGGGGCCAGGGCCTACATGGCCACACAGCAACTCGATGGCTGTGTGAGTGGGCAGGCTCCATCAGCTGGCCCACCTCTGACTGCGCTGGGGCTTCCTTAATACAATCGGTTAGTCACAGTTTAGTGTTCTTTATTGTAAGCTATTTTGAGAGGCAATTAAAACATCCCACTGCCAAAGTGCATGTCTCCTACGGGGAGTCCTAATATGAAGGAGTCAAAAACAAAGATTGGGGAGGAGACCTGGGCTCCAGGCTCATTTTTGAAATGGCAGGCTTTGTCCTGGTCCAGTCTTCTTGGAGAGTGATGGGGAGGCCATGCTGGGGTGCGGCCAGGGCTCACAGAGCAGGAAAAGCTAAGTCATTTTCCAGAGGGCGCGGCCTCATGACACTGATCTGCCCGCTCCCTCCTGCTGAGCTCAGCACAGTTGAAGGCGCCTGCCATGGCCATTCAGTGACCACAGGTGAGAGAGGGGACACACAGGAGGTCTGGTTTGCTTGCAGTAGGACTGAGCCCACACAGTCAATGGGAATGGCATGAGGAAGGGCAGCCAGGAGAGCCCGCTGGACTGTTCACAGGCATCTGTGCCTTTAACTGTGATTAAAAGGCAATTTAAAAAAGTAGCCAGCAATTTCAGAGGTGTCCCAGACAGTGTCACTGAGCCTCCCACAAGGCTGACCCTGCCTGACACACATCCAGTCATGCTCCCAGGGGACACAGCTTTTCCATGGCCCCAGCCTTTCTTCCTCTGTGACCAACAGGAGAGGCCTGTGGTTGATGGAGCACGGTGGCCTTGTGACTTTGTGCTCCACAGGGCAGAGAACAGCTGCCAGGTGGTCAGGAGGATCTCGGGTGGGAAGCCACCCATGGGGCCCTTGGTAGGTGTCCTCACAGATCCTGAAGTTGGAAGCGTGGAATTCAGCATCAGAGACCCCTATCCTAGCCAGGGAGCACTCATATAGCCCTGCTCCCTGAGGCTACCATGTGACCTTTCTTTGAGGGTTGGCATTGAGGGTAACAGAGCTGACCCTCCCTTGAGGGACTTCCCAGGCTGCGTTGGGGGTTGGGGAAGGGCTCAGCTCACAGATGCTGCAGAGGATATCTGTGGTAAGTGCCACCAACTGTCTCCGAGCTTCTTCAGGGAGATCAGGAACACAGGCTGAGGTGTGAGGAGAAAACACCTGCCAGGGGCCTGTCAGGACTTTGGAAGATGATGTGCAGTTGGCTAATGAGCAGGCAGAGTGCCATGGCCATTGTACCAGCCCTAGCCTGTGCCCCAAAAAGGTGGGGGCAGGACCCAGGACCCAGGGACTCATAATAGGCACAGGATCTGCTATAGCCACACTACCTAGAAGTCCCTGGAGTTGGATCAGCAGGGAAGCGGCTCTGCCTCCCTCCAGGGACCCCTTATCACC
This sequence comes from Peromyscus eremicus, assembly GCF_949786415.1. Taxonomy (NCBI): domain Eukaryota; kingdom Metazoa; phylum Chordata; class Mammalia; order Rodentia; family Cricetidae; genus Peromyscus; species Peromyscus eremicus. The sequence continues at coordinate 31,247,763 of NC_081438.1, read as the reverse complement.
CAGGCACAGCATGTGAGGCAGGCCCACTTTCTCAGCCTCTTGCAGCTTTGCTGACTTGAGGCAGGCCCCAATGCAGAGTGATTCCTGATCAGTCATAGACAAAGCACAGAAACCCAGTGCAGAAGGGGCCATTGCTCTGACCTTGGCCGGCCACAGGGCCTTTGCCACCTTGCCTCAACTGGTTCACAACTCAGCACGTGTGGCTACGGGATAACTGGTTAGCTCAGCACTCACCCACCTCTCACATCCCCTCATGCCATAAGAACCAGCCGTTTCCAGCCTAATTGCCCGCCGAATGGGCTTCACTTCATCAAGGTCCAGCCCCAGGACTTCACTGGTGGCAACCACAGCCGCCACTCCCTTCAATAATGCAGAGTTTCGAGGGATGATCAGGAGGTCACGAATGTCTACTAAGACGGGTGATGCTGATGCCACCTGGGGAGGGGCGCCTTCATCCCCAGGATGCCAGAACTGATGCACTGAACGCACTGAGGAGGTGCTCTAGACCCACACGGTGATGTGGAATGGGGTGTTGGGTTGTGAAAGAGACCTGGGAAGAAGGAAGCGACCACCTGGGTCCAAGAGGTCACTGGCACCAGGTGTCCTTACTCCCACCAGCAACAAAGCAGCTGAGCTCAGATGCCACTCACTCGGGAGGATGCTTGGGGTGTGCACCTGCAGGCCTGAGGCTGCCCCGCTCCCCCGGGACCCCAGGTGGAAGAGTCTTGCTCTCTATAGAAAAGGGCACTGGAAGGTGGGGGTGGTCAGCATGAGGAAGGTGGGGAGGGTGCTGTCTCCTTTTGGAGCGGGTCTTGGGGCTCATGTGGTGCTGGGATTGCCTCCATCTCCGCCCTGCAGCAGGAGGGTCCGTGTGCTGCTGTTGGTGCTGCAGTTTCATTGATGGCGTTCATTTAAAAAAGAAATCGCAAGGCACGCTCTGCAGTCAATTTGCTCCTTGGCCCCAAGAATAGAATACAAATCATCTCACATCCGGCAGGTACCATCCTGTGATTTGCTTTAGGAAATGATTTTTGAGTGGACTCTGATGTTGCCATCTGTCTCGGCAAAGGGAAAGCACCCTCCCCACTTGCCCAGGGTGTTGAAGACCACATCTCTTTTCCAACCTGAGTTTGCCCCTTTCCATTTAGCAAGCCCTAGTTTTCTTCCTGGACACATCTGAACAGCGTGGATGGGCAAGGGCCATGTGACGTCCACGGCAGCAGGCAAGGCACTGGCTGCCCGCTTGGCAGACGGCAGTCGTGTGGCACATGAGGATGCCCTCAGAAAGCTACAGGCAACCCAAACCCAGACACTGCCAGAGCCCCCTGGCAGAATGCTTGGGATGCCCTGGCATCTGCCAGAACCTGCAGCAGGTCACCTGACCCTTCAGAACCTCAGTTTCCCTGCCTGGGAAGTGAGGGCCAGCAGTAACCAGATATAGCACAGGGTATTTAAATGAATAAATAAACAGACTGACTAGGCGGGTACGTGCTACTCACAGGCCCTAGGCTGTCCCAACTGTAAGGACTGCTTCCCTGGCTGTAATACCACACAGGCAGGGAGGTGGGGTCATGCTCTCAGCCAGGTGGTGATATTTCCTGCTACTGGGGGTGAAAGCACTGATGACATCCTCCCTGCTTTGGGACAGAGTCTCACTGTGTAGCCCTGCTGGTCTGTAACTCACTAAACTAGTCTCAAACTGTGAAAAAGCAGCCTGCCTCTGCCTCCTGAGTGATGAGCGTGTGCCACCATGCCCAGCCCATCCTTTTATTTATTTATTTATTTATTTAGTGTGTCTGTGTGTGACTGTGCTTAGGAATGTGCATGTGTGGCACGTAAGTGTGGAGGCCAGAGGTCAACCTGAGTCTTGCTCCTCATGTGCTCTCCATTTTGTTTTGTGAGGCAGGGTCTCTCTCCCTGGGACTTGGAGCTCACTGAACAGGCTAGGCTGGCTGGCCCAGGGTTCTTCCCATCCTTGCCTCTCCAGTGCTGACATTACAAGCATGTTCCGCCATGCTTGGCCTTTTTTTTAAACATGGGTGCTGTGATGCGGATTGAACTCAGGTTCCCATGGAGCCATCTCTGCCATCTCTGCAGTTGGTCTGCTTTTGAGATAGATTATCGCTGTACAGCCCAGGCTGGCCCAGAACCCGAAGTCCTCCTGCCTCAGCTGGGATGATAGGCTTGTGCCAACATGCCTGGCTCAGTTCTCTATTCTTTAGGGTCACAGTTTTGAACACTTAAGAGTCAGTGTGCCTTACCAGTGCTAAACCAGCCCAGTACTTGGCCTAGGGGGTAGTGGGCACCAGGTGGAGGTTCAGGCTGTAAGGGTGAACTCTAAGACCTCTTGGGGTTTGCTGGCTGGGCATACACCCTCCTTGGCTCAAGCTGTGTGGATGGAGATTGCTCCCAACTACAGCATCTTGTGCAGGACCATGAGGCGATTGCATACCAGGGGTGAAGTGGAGCTTGATAATAGGGCCCATAGCACATGAATGAGGAAGGGGGATAAACCCAAGGATGTGTGCTGTGGAGACATCAGGCAGCCATGATGGTGTGGGCAGCACCCGGGGCAAGCCTCTCCCCTGCCCGTTACACCAGGCCACTCTCCCCCTCAACATTAGCACTTGGCCACATGCGGAGAGGCAGACATATAGGAGAGGTTATTTAATAAAACAAGGGCCCATGTGGGTGCTGCTGCCTTGCAAGATGAATGAGCTGCTAGACAGGACCACCTCTCCTCTGAGGAAGAGGCAGCCCCATTTGATTAGGAAAATATTGGCTAATTTTCTAGTGGAGTGCACGACCTTCGGGGAAGGGGGAAGCTAGTTTTCAGAGCAATGCTGCAGACATCTCTCTCTTGGCCTTTGCTGATCTAAGAAGTGCAGAGACACAACTGTAGGGCAGGGCCTGCCTTTGCCGTGTGTTGCGTTAGGTAGCTAGGCAGGCCCCTCTCCTAGGACAGGGTGGGCCAGCATGGGCCACTCCTGGATGACTTGTTTTGGATGCCAGGGGCAGCAATCATTGGAAGTTCTACTTCCCGAGGGTTCCTGGGAGCTGCCCCTCACTCGCCCTCTTTACTCCTACGTCTCTGGAGACACAGATGCCGTGGGGTCTGGAGAATGCCAAATACTCAGTGATGGTTATCTACCTGGTGCAGCTGTCCTGTGCTGGGTATGGTGCCCATGCCAGGGTACCCAGGGAGGGACACAGGCCTTGTCTGTCCTAGAGGAGGTGTCTGGGCTCAGGTGAAGATTTTGGAAACCTGTCCTCTGGTGGTCTGGCCATGGCAGGGGCTATGGCGACTGCTGAGAACCTCAAGTTCCTGCAGAGCTCCTGAGAGACCCGGAGCCTGGGTTTATAGGCTGGCATGATGGTTAAGCATAGTGTCTCTGTCTCTCTCGGCCAGTGCTTAGAGCCACCTCTTTCCCTGGGCTGGGAAAGGCGGGTGATATCAGTTTGAGGCCAGACCCAGGGTCTCCCAGGACTGAAGGTTACAGAGGATAAGGAAGCCTTGCGGTGACTCAGGAGCAAAGGCATGGGTCCCAGACCTGTGGCATCACTGCACTGCCCGCCTGACACACCCAGCCATGTGCCACCCTTCTGCCACAGTCACAGTAATGCAATGGTAAGAGCCAGCACCTGAGAGTCCTCTATGTGCTCAATTCTGGGCCGAGGCACGCTGGGCAGGCACGCTGACCTACTTGCTCCTGTGCCACAGTGGAGTGAGCAGGGGGAGGCTCAGCCCAAACCCACCCACAAAGCTTGGGTACTCCGGGTCCCCATCTTCACAAGCACAAAACAACAGATGTGTCCCGCGCCTAGATCCTCATGTCCACTGTGCAGTCTGGAGGAGTGGGCAAGGCTGTAGGCAGCTGGGAGTGAGCTCACTGGGGAGATACACCCCAGTTCCTACCTGTGCCAGTTCTAACGACTCTCGCCTTGTAGGGTGACCCATGGCTGAGCCTACTAGCAGAGAGGTGACAAATGTCAGGGCCTGAAGCCCACAGAGGAGACCAGAGAGGAACCTGAATCTTAGCCTCTGTGGCCTGACTAGTGGCCCACAGAGCAGAGAGGAGCTGACCACACACTAGAACAGCTGGAGGAGAGCCCCACAGTCAGACCCAAGGCTTGGTGCCCTGCAGGGAAGGTGCGGACAAGGGCAACTGGTTCTCTGTGATCCTGACTACCCTGCCCAGGACACTGTAAGCACCTAGAAAGCACTGGTTGCCATGGCCGCTGCCATGACCACACCAACAGCTGGCATGAGAGGCCTCTGATCAGAGCTCGGATGGACAAGTGGGGGAAGACGATGAGCCTGCCAGTCACAAGTCACCCAACGGCAGGGAGCAAGGAAACTACAGCAGGCAGTACGCTAGATGGCACCCCGATACATTAGATGGTACCCCACTTTGATAAATGGCACCTCAATATGCTGGATAGCACCCCAGTAATCTGGGCAGAATCCCAGTGTGCTGGATAGAACCCCAGGAAGCTGGACAGAATCCTAGAATACTGGGTGTAATCCTAGTATGCTGGATGGAACCCTGGTATGCTGGCTAGACTCACACGTATTAGATGGAACCCTGACATGCTGGTGGGATCCTGGGACACTGGACAGAATCCTGGTACACTAAATGAAATCCTGCTATGCTGGATGGGATCCTGGGTAGAACCCTACTATGGTGGGCAGAATTCCCCTACAGTGGATAACTCTGGGACGGTGGGTGGAACCAGTCACGTGGGATGGCACTCTTGTCTGAGCAGTCTTTCTGCTATGGCATGACAGCCCACTCTGTACCCTGCCTCTCCTGGGAGAAGCCATCCTTCATAACTGAGATTAAAGTGGAGAACAGAACTGAACGCCACCAGGCGCCCAAATGCAGAATGGGAGGACACCTAAGTGTGGCCCAGAAAAAGGACAGTTGTTTGGGCAGAAACACAAGGTCAGAGGCTACTTATAGAGAACAGGGGTGGGTGCCAGTCTCCACTGGCCATGCAGGAGTGACCTAAAAAGGCTGAGTTTCAGGGCTGGAACCTGACGCTTGCCCATAGGTTCTCACAGGTCGGACCCAGGTGAGGGGCAGGAGTGTCCTGTTTAGACCCACATGTGGGCAGCAGGGAAAGCAGTGGTGACTGCTGTGCCATCACTGCGTGCCCAGCACTGAGGTAAGGCCTCTGCTGGGGCCCCTTCAGTGGCTTTCTCAGGGGTGTGGAAGCTCACTGGGTCCCCTGCTGGACAGCAGGACCAATGTCACTAAACCAGTACCAAGTATCCACTCTACTCTAAAGGCCACATGGGGCTAAGACCCAGAAAGTCTCCACTCCCTGGGCCGAGTTTTGGGGAGTGGGGGGCAAGTCTTCCACTCCAGCCCAGCCCAGAGCTAACATTTGAGGGAGGTCTGGGTGACAGTACGTGATTTAAAAGTTAATTAAAACGAGTGGTATAGAGTGTAACAGCCTCAGGTGTTTATTTCCAAAGGGCGTTTGGAAGGAAAAGGGGGGAAATCTAATAAAAAGCTTTGTGAGGTATTGCATTAGCAGGTAATCACGCTGCTAAATCACCAGGCGTCTGAAGCAGCCTAATGACTCGTTGCTGCTGCTGCTGCTGCTGGCCCTTCACCCAGGGAGTGCGGACACAGCCCCCGCAGTTTCTGGAGCGGACATGTGAGAAAGGAGGAGTGGAAACTGAGGTCTGAGACATGGGAGGGCAGCTCCCCGCCACACCCTTAAGTGAGTCAGTCTATCCTTCCTTCTTTCTACCACACCCTGAGGACTAATCATGGGCCAGACCACAGGTAATAAAGCCCCTTAGAGGGCCCCTCAATGCGTGGAGGACAGTCAACAGCGCTGGAGATCATGCAGAGGGACCAAGAAAGGCCCCTGAGGAAGAAGCCCCTTGGCCAAGGTACCCAAGACATGCTAGAGAGACCCACACTGCCACCTTTGCGTAAGGGTGGCAGGCCTGAGCTGACGGGAGCTCACCGCAGCAGGTGTGACAACTGTCGGGTGGCCTGGTAAGAAGGCTCTGTGAGGAAGTGTGCTCCCTGAGAACTGCACAGTTGCAGAGCCTGGCTGGTCCCTCCTGCAAGGGACAGCAAACTCTTGTGGGTGCTGGTGGGACACGGGGGATGACAACACAGAGGCTGTTTCCATAGCAGAGCCCGCCCCTGGCTCTCTTCTGACACACCTGTGAGACACGTCTGTGATCGACCCTGTCCCCACACCTGCTGTCAAGTCCTCCTGGGCCCTCCTGTTGCTTCAGGCTTACTGACCTGAGGCTCTTCCCTCAGCTCCCATTCAGGCCCAGGAGAGAAGTAGCTGAGGGTCCACCTGGGAGCCCCTCCCTGTGACTCGGCCCCAAGTACCAAGCAGCAAAGGACAGGGGCTGTCCCATCGCCTCAGCCACCATAAAGCTGTGCCAGGAGTTAGACAGCAAGTCTACCTCTTGGCCATTTGACAGGTTAGTGGAGATGGCTCTCCCTGCCTATGGCAGCGTCCTCCCTGACTGTCAGGATGTGCTGAGGCGTCTCAATACGAAGAGCAATTATGAGCTTTGTCATGATAGGGGTACGCATCCTCCTCCATCTTCCCTGCAGGAACTTCATCCATCACACAGAGGCTGCAACCTCCCCCTGCCCACCATGCTCCCGGTGCCTCAGTACTTTTCAAACCAAGGCAATGGCTATACAGGGTGCTGGCCACCACAGCTGAACATGGCTGCTGCTGAAGCACAGACCCCAAAGCTTTGGGAGCCCTGACTGCCCGGGCTCCCACTGGTAAACCTGGCATGTGGATGGCCATGGTAGGTAAACCTCTACCACGATGGAGGCCCATCCCAGTCCCTTCAGAGAGGGTGGTATGAAGATGACCAAATCCTCCATAATTCTGGGGTGTACTGTCTGCTGAGGTGCTTCCTCAAGGGAAGTCTTCCCACACCACCTCACACATCTCAGGGCTGGAGTCCCACCAAATGTCGTCTAGAGTGGAAAGGCATGATCACCCCCAGCCCAGTCCCCCTCCAGAGTGAAGCCAGGCAAGTTACGTAATCCAAAGTACAAGGGGTGGCAGGTTGGGAACAACATGGCCATCCCAGGAGAAACAGGAAAGGAACTACTGGCTTGGGCAGGTCCAACCCAACGAGACCACCTCATGAGATCTTCAGCTAGAGAATCTTTGCTAGGCTGTCTCCCATGCTGCCCTGGGGGAAAGAACTCCCAGTTTCTGGACGCTAGCCTTGGTGGAAGACCCTGCCTTTGGCAGCTGCTGCCCCAGACCGCATCCTGGCTCCACTCTAAGTGGGTAGGGAGGACAGCATCTTCTTGCAGGGGTGCAGGGCCCAGCCAGTCAGCTGAGGACAAGGGAGGAGCAGGCATCCAGCACACACAGCATCACTTGCTTATCTCCCCCACCCCGCCCCCACCATCTGTTGGCTCATTTGTTAATTATTGAGCAGGATATCCATGATCGCAGTCTGCTGCCTGGCTGTTTATCAACCACCTTCTGCATCGGCTGAGCTCCGTGTGAGCAGCGATAAGCGTCATTAATAAAGAGGAGCTCCGGAGGAGCCACCTGGTGGCTCCTGCCCAAGTCCCTAAAGTTTATCCAACAACTGCTATCACAAGGGAGGGGAGCCCTAGCTCCACCTGCAAGCCTGATCCCAGGGCGTGCAGGGCAGAGCCTTAGGTCCCTTGCAGTCAGTTTTATGGGGTGGTTCTGGAATGTTCTAGAGTTGTCTACCTGGTGGCAGATCCTGGAGGAAACTTAAGAGCCCATCACAGGTCCCCTGTGCATCAAAGGTGGGACATAAGCTACTGTGTGTGTGTGTGTGTGTGTGTGTGTGTGTGTGTGTGTGTGTGTAAGAGGATGCACACCCAGGCACACAGTAGCCTTCAGGATGAGCGGGCGGAGCTGTGTACACAGTTAGAAATGCTTCCTTCTGGTCCCCACAAGTGTCCTGAATGTATTAGGCCTTGCCTTGTCACATCCCTTGTAAGGAAAAGTAACTGGCTTAGGACCCCCAAGTCCAAGTTCTCAGCACAAAGGAGATGCACTTGCCCCAGAGGGACAGAGGGCAAAGATAAGAGACAAGACAGGAGATAGAGGATGAAGGACAGGGGAAGGGAACAAGGGAAGGGGCGGGGTATTTGTCCCAGAGGACAGAGGACCGCCTCTGGATAGAGAGGAGACAGATGTGGCCATAGGAAACTGGCAGTTTATAAAGGGAAAGGAGAAATTTTGTGTTAGGATGAGGTGTTTAATTTTAATTGGGCATGTTAATTAGGGCAGCCAAAGGGGGCATCTGATTGCTGGACGTCAATACTTTGACAGCTGAACCTTGGCAGTCAGCCTCGGGAGGAGGAAGTGGCCACATAAGGGACCAGACCTTGGTGTCCAGCTTTAGGATGTGATCTAACAGATTTTAGCAAAGCAGAGGGAACGGGAAGGAGGGCAAGGCCTGCCAGAGCCGTGCTCACCACACTCGAGCTGGCCAGAGTCTCTTCACTCCCATTCACCCCTGCGCACCACATACATTCCCCAAGGAGCACTCTGCAGTCACTTGAATGGGACAGGCCAAGGAGGAGGAGGGGGGGAGGAAGGAAGGGGCAGCAACTGAAAACAGAAGCAGTGAGGACCCATGCCTGCTCTCCTTGAAACTGCTCCATCAACAACGGTGTGTGGAAGCGGCTGCCCGCATCTCCTACGGGACTAAAGCTGAGCCACCTGGTGACGTATCAGGTCCCCCAAGGTTGCCCGAGGGAGCAGTTCAGGATAGTGGGCACCAGGCATGGCATCCCTGTGCTCTTGTGAGACCTCAAGCACAGCTGGGCACAGGCACTCTCAGCTTTTGCTGGTTCTACCGTTACAGGCATGGGCTGACATGGGTTCCCTGCTCCACGCACGCAGGAAGCCATTCATGGAGAAGCAGGACCCGTGGAGGGTGGGAAGAGGCACACTGGGCTAGAACCCTACACTTGCCTGAGACAGAGGAGGAGGAGGGGGCAGAGTGAGTGGCCAGGGAGGAAGCAAAAAGAACAGGACAGAGGATCCCCAGATGATGGCCAGGGCTAGCTGGCTTGCAATCCTGCTCTGTTCTTCCCTAGGGTCATTGGATGCAAGAAGTCAGGCAGAGTAGGAACCCTGGGGTCTGGAGTTAGGAAGCGCCAGGGCCTGAGGGGCTGCCAGTGTGTTACTGGGCCCAGGCTATGTATGGCCCATGCTGGAGCAGGCTGCCCTGGGGAACCCAGACCTTCCTTTCTGCATACATTAATTACGACAGAATAAATAACACTGTTTTGAAAAATGCATGTTTCCGTGTGATTGCATTTTTTAATTGGTTGGTTTAACATTTGAAATTTAATTTAATTTCAACTTGCTTTTCCTCAGCACGGGGTCAGGTTGTGAGTGGGGAAATCATTACTGCAGTGCCATCAGTAATGGTGGGAACGGGGTTCCTAGAACACGCACAGGGTCCCCTGGGTAGCCTAGCTGCCTTGCTGTGGCCTGGGAATGGGGGTTTTGGGGGTACATTACCGCAGGTGCCTGTTCTTTGTACTCCAGGTTCCAGCTGCATTGAAGGCCAGACCCCAGCCCTCCTGGCCCATGCTGGCCCTGATGGGGGCTGCTGGCCCACAGATGTCTTCACTTGAGCCTCACACTAGCTTGTCTCCTGGGGAGTCACCTACTCAGGCCGAGGAGGTCAAGGAGCTGAGAGGTGAGAATGAGGCACTAAGAGGAGACCTGGTGCCACCCACTCAAGATGACCAAGTTCTACCGTCATTCTAAGTGAGTGAGGACTACGTGGCTAGCACAGGCATGTAGTGTGTACAGGCAGACACTGGGACAGCGAGGCCGGGCCTAAAACCGAGACAGCAAAGGTGGTTGGACAGGACAGGACGGGATGGGACACAGTGAGCTCAGAGCCTCCGCTGTGCCTTTCTACCCAAGATGATGGAGACGAACCAAGACCCTACCCATTAGGAGCCTAGAGCCAGCCAGACTCCTGCCAAGGCTCCTGGTAGGGTCTCTGCCAGACAGCTTGGGTTCAGGTGTGGGCAGGGCCAGGGGACACCATCCCCAGGGAGTCCTTCCCTCCCACCCTTGGGAACTAAAGAGCCAGTTCCTATCCCCAAGCGCCAACAATCACAGAGGGACAAATCCACCTAGGAGAGGAGCCACATTCCTCCTCTGTGGGCCTCCCACTCTCTAACCCTGACCAGGAACAGTCTCTGGGACTGCACCCTCCCCACCCCCGGAGGGTTGGTGTGCAGGCTGTGGAATTAACAAAGCATTTAAAATTTGAACCCTTCTGGTCTGCTCCTTCCTGTATTACACCAAATTCCACGTGGATTCTCCGGTTCTTGGGGTAGGAGGGACACAAGAGTGACAGGAAGCCACAGTTCAGGTGACTTGTAAGAGTCTGCACTGTCCACAGATGTCTGTAATCATGCCCGCACTGTGGTAGGGACAAAGGCTTGTCTTTCTCAGTGTGTGGCTGACAGCTGGGCCCCTGTTGCTGCAGACTCTCCTTAGACACTGGGCTGGAGGGAGGACCCTATGTGCATCCCAGGCCTGGGGCACCTGCAGCAGCTGGTCCACCCTGACGTGTTGGGTGCTGGGTAGGACCCTGTGCATCTATAAGATGAATGGTGTGGCCTGGCTTCCTGGGGCCACAAGTCCCATTGAGATCTGAGGCAAATTGTAGAAAGTCAGAAAGACAATCATTCACACACATGCTGCACTGCCTGGGAGCCCATCGACCTGACAAACCGGAACAAGATCTGGGCATTCAGTGTCCAGACTGCGACTTCCAGGCTCATCATGCAGCCACCAGGAAGAAAGAGGCAGTGTGACACACGGCCACAGGAAGCACCACTGTGAAGAACTGAACCAGATCTGTGGCACAGCGGTCATTTGTACTTTTAAAAGCACACACACAGGTACGTGCACTCAGCAGAAGCAGAATGTCTTTGAAAAGATGTTTAGGAAATGGGGAATGGGTTGTCTGTGGAGCTGGGGATTTAAGGCATGGAACTTTGCAGGCACAGCATTCTTTAATATGAGCAGACACACGTAGTCCCAAACATTTAATTAAAATAAAACAGAAATGTAAGCCACTCTCCAAGAGGGCAGTTCCCAAGGACCCACTGCACTAAGCAACTTCCTTGCAACTGTTAGCCCCGAGCTGGGGTTGCAGAGGTTTACACACCCCTGATGAACAGGTCTTCCCATGTCCGCTTCCCCCTGTACCCCAAAGCACTTAAGCACTGAGGCGATAATCCTGATCTCCCAGTGCAAAGTGCACCCTTCTCCCATGTTCTGCACCGTAGCTGGTATGTGGCAGCTGGGGTCCTGTGGACAGCTCCGCAGTCTGAATAAGGAGCTTTGCTCAGGGGAGAGGGATGACCAAAGGCTCTGGGGTTAACACTAGACAGGGAAGGGCCTCAAACCCTTAGTCCTACGGACAGAAGCTGGGATCAGGGCTGGTCAAACACCAAGGCCTGGGGGAACAGAGCAGGTGAGAAGTGGGTACCCAGGACGTGTATCCATAGCCAGTCCACTCTTGCCCACTGTGGCCTTCTGGCAGCTCCTAGAACTTTCTAGAATGTTCTCCCTGAGCTCTTCACAATTTCCTCCTCATCCCACAGCATGTTCTGTACTAGGGCACCAACCCCCCTCCCCCCGACATGAATGTCTCTGTGTTAATGTCATCGACTCAATAGCACCTCTAAGGGAGGTACCCTGGGTTTCTGTGCTTTTCCCATGGGAACACAGCACAGGAACACATACTTGAGAATGAAGGCAAATGTCTACCTCTGAGCTGACCAAGCCCAAGGAGCCCTTGCTAGCACCACAGTGGAGCTGGCTTTCCTCCATGGGCCATCTCACCGGGCCCAAAAATGGCTTCTCAGGGAGTGGCCATGGCTGAAGCCATGCATGGCACTAATGTGCTGCCATGTTCTCTGGCCCTCCTATGTCCTGGGGGCGGGGCAATGCTGACATCACCAAGGGGAGCTGCAGGTGAGTCTAAAGTCTATTGCCCATGAGGACTGCCTACAAGTAAGGTAAGTTGCTTCTTGCTCAGAAGGGCGAGGAGAGGCAGGAAGGTAGGCCAAGGGCTGCAGAATCAGCTCTGGGCCCACAAGATCATGGGGACCCAGTCTGTTTTCTGTCTGGCACACTGGTATAAACAGCATGCTGGGCCTGTTCCCAGATATAGATAGACCTCTCCTGTAGATGCTCAACTGGCCTCATCATGGAGAAGGCCATGTGCCCTGTCACATGGCATGTGGGTAGAGCAGGCCACCGGGATGAGCCTAGGAGGCCTGGATTGGAGGCTACAGTTGATTAACATTGACAGGCCAGAGATGTGTAGTAGCAAGCTGACTACTCCCATGGCCCTCCTGTTTACACAGCCTGCAGTAGCAGGAACAGAGTCAGAGGAGAGACATAGCCTGGCACATAGTCTCCAGGGTTGGCAGAAACACGCAGGCTGTAGGCAGGCATCTGATGCCTGCATGAATTAGTGGAGGTGGTGGCTTCCTGGCTGGAGCTCCATTGAGTCAGGGGCAGGACTGGCTTCTGCAGGTGCCAGGGATAAACCTGGACCCTGGGACTCTGTTACCTTTATGTTAGGGAGAGGATGTCACAAGGGGTATGGGACAGCTGCTGTTGAGTGAAGTGGGACCTGATGGGGCAGCTCAAGGAACACGAGCCACAGCCCAGGGTCCCCACAAGGGCCTGGGGACAGGGCAGAGAACACACAGAAGGCTGGCTAGGTGACAGAACAGCACAATGCTGCCCTGGCGCAGGGACAGAGACGCCAAAGTGCCTGCCTCACGCTGTTTTCTAAACCTCTGCTGTAAAACAGGACACCAGTGTGCTCTGCAGCACCCCAGCAGGGGCTGTGTGAGCTGCACAGGGCCCAGGATCACCATGGGCGGCTCAGTGTCAGGGCTGCAGAAGACTGCCTAGCTTGGTGCTCAACTCTAGAGTACCAAGGCGGGCGGGAGGGCAACAGGCAGGGAGGAGAGGCCGTTGAAGGCAGCCTGGGAGCAAGGCACTGGATTCTGTTCTCTTCACGGAGGCCCTGGCCAACGGCTCTATCTTTCTGAACACAGGCTCCGTGGCTGAGAGCGAGAGAAGGCTGAGGATAAATAAGACATGGGCTCGTCAGCCTTTTAAAACCAGACCATGCCATCTGCTGATCACTCCCTGTCTGATGGCTCTAAGATGGCAGCCTTCTTAAGTACCAGTTAGTAAAAGAAAGATGGGGGCATGCATACAGAGAGAGTCTATTCACCCACAATGCCTTCTATGGCCTCTAGACTTCATGGAGTTCAAGTCTCAGCAGTGACCAGGCTATCCCAAGAGCACACCCTCAGCTTGCACTTACTGTAGAGGCTAGATCATTTTTACTGGATGGAGGAATCTTTGGTGCATTGACCTCAAGTCATTAGAAGCAACCAACACTGCCCTAGTAGTCTCCATGAATGTCTCCATACCTGCCAAGGGTCCTCCAGGAGGCAGGAGAAGCCCTGCCTGGAACCCAGCTTTTCAATCTGTGGGCCACCATCCCAGATAAATGAATGCTGAGGCCACAGAACACCCGGGGACAGTGAAAGGCTGTGGAATGTACCATGACTGAAGAGTCATTCCAAATCAGGCAGGGATGGGCAGGAGGTGTTTCCAACGGTGCTCACCTGTGCTGCATCCCACAGCATCACTGCAGCCTTGGCTCTCAACATGCGACAATGAATACTTTGCACAGCATATGTGTCGGGCCACACCAACTCCAGCGAGTGCTGCCCCGAGCACTCTGCCTGAGATTTGAGACCACTGGGTGCTGGGAACTGCAGTTTGACTGTACACACAACTGCCTTCTTGACACATAATGGTTTAGTTGTGGAAAGCGAAGGCTTTGGTCTATTTCCTACCACCACTCCTCAGCAATGGAAGGGTCCAATCAGCATACTTTTGCATTGTATTCAAAGTCTGATTTTAAAACTGATCTTGGAGCTGCCAACTCAAGCTTCAAAACTGTTAAGATTTTTCCAAACTTTGGCTTTTGGTTAGGACAGAATTCTCAACAATTTCTGAAATGGCCCCAAACACGCACCTGCCACTTTGTATGGTATACTGATGTGAAATGGAATTCTCACCACTGACAGTTAGAAAATCAAAGTATTGGTCAACTCTGAAAAAGTGCTGCTCTACATCCCACAGCAGCAGACGTTAAAACTCGATGTAAAACAGAAGGGCCGGGAAATGGCTGTTAGTAAAGTGCTTGTCTCACAAGTATGAGGATTTGAGTTCAGTCTCCAGAATCCATGCAAAACACTGGGCTCAGGAGCTAGCACGCACTTGTAATCCCACCCATGGTAAGGCAGGAGGCAGACACAGGGGGATGGCTCTGAGGAAGGTCACTGGCTGGAGCACAGCCTACTTGGTGAAGTTTCAGACCAATGAGAGATCCTGTCTCACTCAAGCAGAAGGTACAAGGCACCTAAGGAATGTCACTCAAGGCTGTCCTCTGACCTCCAGGTGCACACACGTGCACCCACAACCACTAAACAGACAACCCCATCTACTACTATGTGAACTTGCTTCCTCTTTGATAGGTGGTAAAAATGATGTGTAGAGCAAATAATTGTTTTCAAATAAATTTCTTTTATGATTTATTATGAACGAACGTTTGATTTGCATACCTATCTTATATAGCCATACACCTGAGAGTGTGTGAAGTTTACTGGGCTGAAAGGAATAGCGATGGAAGTTTAGAAGTCCTAGCCTGGAGGAAAGGGAGGCTCAAGACTTGCTTCTGCTGACCCTTTCTTCCCTCAGCCCTCAATTCCCATCTTGTCCCCAGGTGCCCCAGAGCAAGGGTCTGCTGAGGACTTGCTACAAGGCTGCACTCAGGTGAAAGGCAGTGCCGTCTGCTTCCCAAGCACAGTGAAGGGTGGAGCCAGGTGTGCAGGGTGGAGCCAGGTGTGCAGGGTGGAGCCAGCTGTGCAGGGTGGAGCCAGCTGTGCAGGCGGAACTGGACCAGGAAGCAGGGTCAGCCCACAAGTGGAGGTTACCTGGCAACAGCTGCAGGCTGTTATGTACCCAGCACACCTTATTAACACATATAAACTTCATGTAAAATAGCCTTTCCATTGCTATTGTAAAAGGAGCAAGTGCTGTTTGCTGCGGAACAGGGGTAACTATGGGAATAAATTCAGCAGAATGGAGAAAATGGAAAACTCTGCTGACCTGAGGTAGACGGCTCTGAGCCTGGGGTTTATCACTGACTATAAATGGGGGAGGGGACAGGGGATGGCAGGAGAGGCCTAGGCCGGGGACACTGACTGTGGAATGCTTTGGCATGGAGCTGGGTACATGGAAGGGGACACACTCTTAGCCCACTAGCCTGCTTTGTTTCCAGACCCAAAGGCTTCATGAAAGGCATCCCCAACAGAGGGGGTACAGCAGAGGCCCAGAGGCAGATGCCTGATGTGGCCAGTCAGGCAGAGAGGAGGGAGGAAGGGATGGGCTGGGGACCTAGTTAAAAACCAATCAAGGGTCCACAGAGAGCCCATTATAGATCAGCTGAGGTGGAGGTGGCAGGCACCGTGAGCCTGGGGCAGGCTGTGCAGCCACTGGCAGACTCATGAGAGGTCTTCCTGTCCACAACAAACTGCTGAGATGAGCAGGGAGCACAACCTGGGCAGGGTCTGTCAGGCTTCCCACACAGGGCCTGTTGGACGGCCAACCCTATAGGAAGCCCGAGGGCACCGAAGCCAGACCGTAGCAGGCAGTCTCTAGTGCCTACTATAGCTAGACTGTTCAGAACAAGGAGCCTCAGGCACGGAGATGCCGTCTCCCCGAGGGCCATGTTTGTGTAGCTGTCCCCGCCCTGTTGGCCAGGCGTCCTGACAACCCTGCAGAGCTCACTGTGGCTGTGCGCTGACATTGGCTGCTAGACCTGGAGGCCACTGCAGAAAGCCCCGAGGAAACCAAGGGAGGAGCCAAGGAGTGTGCCAAGAGGGGCTGCTGTCAGTCTGGGAGCCAGCAGGGCGGGGTGGGGGTGGGGGTGGGGCTGGGGTGAAGTGCACAGGGCAGATGGCCCCCTGGGGTGAAGAGCACAGGGCAGATGACCCCCTGGGGGAGACCTGGGGTGAAGTGCACAGGGCAGATGGCCCCCTGGGGTGAAGAGCACAGGGCAGATGACCCCCTGGGGGAGACCTGGGGTGAAGTGCACAGGGCAGATGATCCCCTGGGGGAGAACTGGGGTGAAGTGCACAGGGCAGATGACCCCCTGGGGGAGACCTGGGGTGAAGTGCACAGGGCAGATGACCCCCTGGGGGAGAACTGGGGTGAAGTGCACAGGGCAGATGACCCCCTGGGGGAGACCTGGGGTGAAGTGCACAGGGCAGATGGCCCCCTGGGGTGAAGAGCACAGGGCAGATGACCCTCTGGGGGAGACCTGGGGTGAAGTGCACAGGGCAGATGACCCCCTGGGGGAGAACTGGGGTGAAGTGCACAGGGCAGATGACACCCTGGGGGAAGACCTGGGGTGAAGTGCACAGGGCAGATGGCCCCCTGGGGTGAAGAGCACAGGGCAGATGACCCTCTGGGGGAGACCTGGGGTGAAGTGCACAGGGCAGATGACCCCCTGGGGGAGAACTGGGGTGAAGTGCACAGGGCAGATGACCCCCTGGGGGAGACCTGGGGTGAAGTGCACAGGGCAGATGACCCCCTGGGGGAGACCTGGGGTGAAGCGCACAGGGCAGATGGCCCCCTGGGGTGAAGAGCACAGGGCAGATGGCCCCCTGGGGTGAAGTGCACAGGGCAGATGACCCCCTGGGGTGAAGTGCACAGGGCAGATGACCCCCTGGGGTGAAGTGCACAGGGCAGATGACCCCTGGGGGGAGACCTGGGGTGAAGTGCACAGGGCAGATGACCCCCTGGGGTGAAGTGCACAGGGCAGATGGCCCCCTGGGGGAGACCTGGGGTGAAGTGCACAGGGCAGATGACCCCCTGGGGTGAAGTGCACAGGGCAGATGACCCCTGGGGGGAGACCTGGGGTGAACTGAACAGGGGTCCATGGTGGGGTCAATAAGGCTGGTGCTTCCCAGATCTGGGGTGAAGTGAGCAGACAGGGTAGGTGCAACCCCTGGAGGGAGTCTTGGGATGGCATCTATGGAAGAGCACATGAGCAGTGAGGGAGTCCCTCTTCTGAGCAGGGGAGTACCTCTTCCTCATAGTCAGCCCAACACCCACGAGGGCAGGCTGGGGCCCTGTTCCAGGTAGGGTGTGTGGGGTGGGTGGAGGGGGTGCTGTCTATCTTTTCAGTGCTCCAGGGAACTGAAGATCAAAGGCCTGGCCATTCCCTTTGATTGGGTCAGGCTCTGGAACAGGATGTGTCATTTTCCAAATTGCTTCTAGCTTCTGAACACCCCCCCCTGCTGGGGGAATCTCTAAAGGGTGAATCTGAAACACCCTCAGTGGGCAGCTGGGCTACTGTTAGGAGCGGAAGCGCTTCCTAGACTGGCAGACATGCCGGCTGGAGGGGTCTGGAGAACTCTTGATGGGCATTCGTCCAACCAAGCCCACCCCAGGCTGCATGCACAAGAATGGGGGAGGCTGGCCCCACTCAGTGCAGGTGACCTGGCCTTGTGCGGGGCTCTTGGCAAGGGTGAGGTGCCCCTTGAGCTCACCTCCCAGGATCAGCCACGGTGCCTCAGGACGCCTCGACTGACTCCCCAGAAGAAATGGCTTTAATATTATTTACAAGTGGCACATCCAAGAAGCCACGGGGAAGATGAGACTTCGCTGGGGAAGGCTGGCAACCTGAGCAGGGTATGTTCAATATTAATATCGCCACCTCGGCATGGAATCTGGTCTTCTTGGTAACCGGAGGCTGTTCACACGGCTCCCTTGAGGGATGCCTTCCACAAACTTGGATGTGAACTAATTAAGTTTGCACGGCTAATCAGGACGGGCTGCCTTGGAGACTTGGAACGCGGAGAAGCAGAGACAGGCCACAGTGAGCTACGGAGTGACTGCTCTTTATCTCAGCCAGCCCTCCTGCCTGCAGGCTAGCTCACTGCCCCCCTGGCTGGTAGCCTTGGCGTCTCCCTCTTCCTGTTAGGTTCAGAGCCCTGTGTTCCTGCACACCGAGGCTCCATGAACTCCGTAAACAGACAAGGGCTGCTGGTACCCTGTGACACTGTCAAGGTTCACTGTGACAAGCCCCATCCCAGTCAAACTGGTATAGTGCCTCTTGCTATGGCATGCGGAGGAGGCACTGGCCTGGGCTGGGAATCCAGCTGGCTATGTGCATCCTCTAAGATAAGCTCTGGGGGGACCCAAGGAGGTGTCATGCTAGACACTCAGACTGTAGCTGAGAGCTGAGAGCCAGGTGCTCAGCATGCAAAAACAGACAACTGAGCCCAGGTACACGCTGGGAGGCAGGCACCCAGGGAACAAGGGAAGACAATGGAGTCTGGATGCATGCTGGGAAACAGGAGCCGAGGATAGGAGGGCAGATGCTCAGGTGCGTGCTGGGAGGACAGATGTCTAGGGGGATGCTAGAGCTAGGTGTCCAGGGTAGGATGGTGGATACCAGGGTGCATGCAGGGAGCCAGACACTTGAGCTCAGGAGCCGCAGGTGCCTAGGTCTTCCTAAGAGAAGGATGTGCAGTGGGTTAGCCCTCTTGGGATCTGCACTGGGAATGCTAAGTGATTCTTTTAAAATTACCAGTGTGTACCTGTGTGCGCACGTTCACGTATGTACACAACTAGAGGAAGCCAGGAGGAGCTCTGTTTTATATGGGTTTTTGGGTTGTTTTGTTGAGGCAGGGCTCACACACTGTGTATCCCTGGCTGTCCTGGAACTCATTCTGTAGACCAGGCTGGCCTTGAACTCACACAGATCCATATACTGTTCTGAGTGCTAGGATTAAAGGCATGCACCACCATACCTGACCTGATGTCAGGTATTTTTACTGAGTCACCGATTCAGCTAGACTGGCTAGCCAGCAAGCTACAGGGATCTTCTGGTCTCTGTCTCCTCCCATCATGCAGCTCTGAGTTTTGTTATAAACATGTCAGAGTCCAGCTTTTATGAGGGTGGTAGGGACTGAACCCAGGGCCTCATGCTTGCACAACAAGCACTTTACCTGATCTCCTCAGCCTCAATTCTTGTCTTTTTGAAGCAGGGAAGCTCAGGATGGCCTTGAAACTGATCCTCCTGCTTCAACCTTCCAAGTGCTGGGACTCTAGGCATGTGCTACCATGCCTGGCTGGCTAAGTGATACTTTAGAACTTTCCCAAGTATTCCCTGCTGGCTGAGCCTGTACCTTGCTCAACAGAGACCTGAGTGGGAGAAGGGATAAAGGGCACTGGACACCATGCTGTGGAAAGTGGTTGGATTTACTACAGGGGCTGACAGGGAGCCCCTGAGGACCCTTCATGAGGGAGGACCCTTCATGAGGGAGTACCACAGGAGTCCTCTGGAGAGGAAGGCCAGCAGCAGGTGAGGAGAGGCAGGGATGGCTGTCCAGCCAGGTAATGGCTGGAGCTGGGGAGTGAGGACATGCTGACAGATGGTGGGAGCCCCATGGCCAGACCTTACAGAATCAGCACCGTGATGGACATCATGCAAGTGTGGCTCAGCTAAATGCAACTCCTAGAGTTCCATTCACTAGACAGAGAGCAGAAGCTGTGGGGAGGGAGGACTTGTACACTGGCACCGTCTTCAGCAGCTCCCACTGCCCATGTCCTCCGTGCTCCTGGCTATCAAATGGGTCAGAAGCACTTGGGCCCCGGAAGTGGGAAGAGTGGGGCTGGGGCAAAGGCTCGCCATAAAAATTGAAGGTTGGGAAACTCAGAGTCTGAGGGAAGCCAGGGTGGGAAGGGAAAACCAAGACAGGGCTGTCCGCAGCAATGTCAGCTGGCCCCAGCATGAGGCTCCCAGAGTCCCCTGGGACTGACGGCCAGTAGAGGGGGAGCAGCAGGCACAGTGCTCGGAGTCACAGAGGTCAGCAGGTTCCCACCCAGAACACGGAGGGGCGTGGGAGGGGAAGCCAGCCGCCCCGTCTGTGTTCCTGGCAGCTCCTGGGATAGCTCCTGTCCACTTGTCCTTCAGCAGAGTGAAGTGGACAGCTGGTCTCCCATGGTGGCTCTCGGCGAAGAGGGCTGAGGTGATGACATAGTTGGGGACTGCCACAGCCCATGCCACTGCACCCCACACGTCTCAGAAAGGCCCTGCTGGGAATTCTATCAGCAGGCCATGTTTACACTCTAGCCACCTCAGCCAGGCCAAGCTCCCCAAAGTCAGGCAAAGAAAGGGACAGGAGGCCATTGTCTCTCTCCTTAGACCAAGGATTCTGTGAGACAGCAGACACGCTGTGAGGGAAGGGGAAATGAAGGGCAGCCTCTCTTCAAAGGGACCGGGTGGGGTGGGCATGGCAGGCTATCAGCTCTGGACGTTAACTGGAGCTGGGCTTGTTTGAATGACTTATTAAAAATAGATTACAAAGCATTTAACAGTCTCTGCCCAGATCAGAATCACACAATTAAAGCAGCGTCCTTGCTCGCCTCTCCCCCACCTCTTGTAATAAGGAGTTACACCGGCTTCTAAGGAACTCTGCCCTTTCCTTCTGCTCGACACACTGCTCCCAACATGGCAGGAGGGCAGCCGTGAACTCCACAGCCATCTTTTGAGTCCATCTTTTGCTATTTCCTGGGCCCTGGATGGAACGTGTCATACAGCTCACACCAAAGTGTGCCCAGGTGCTTTCTACACATGGCTTTATCTGATGCCACAGCATTCCTAACAGAGTGGACAGTTTGCCCAAGGTCACATGGGGGCAGAGCGGGGACCCAAATGCCACTTTCTGGCAGCCTGAATTGGACCTTCGGAATTCGTGTGGCTACATTTCAAAAAAGTGATGCATGTCCCCAAGCTCCTGAACTCGGAGGTACTATGGGCTTTGCTGGGCTCTGGGATCTTCTAGCACTATACCATCCCCATGACTTCTGAACCTGACTCTGGGCTCTACTAGGAACACAGGAAGAAGAACATGGCTAGGATGGAAGGGGGGGGGCGGCAGGGCTGCTGGCCCCCCAGCACTGTGTCCTTTTCTTCAGCACTACCTGATGCACCTGAGGTCAGCAGAGCACACGTGCAGGGCTAGGACTTCGGAGAGTCCACACCCTTTGCCAGTTTCCACACTGTTGAGTGCTGAAGTAGCCACCGGGTTGGTTCCCAGGGGCTAGGACTCCGTGATGGCTACAGAAGCAAATCAGGAAGGAAGGAAGAGAGGGAAGGAGGGAGGGAGGGAGGAAGGAAGGAAGCAGAAACCATTGCTCCATGTAGACATGAGTACCAGCTGGGTGGGACCTGGACGGTCACGTGCACATACATGCCATGCTGAGCCCCAAAGCCCCTAGCCTGCATACCTCGTTCCCAGTATTCCTTGAGTCATTGGATCCAAATAGGCCTTCCAAGGGCCACACTTTCTGTCTACACCCCTCAGACCCTCTTCTAAGCTGGCTGCCAAGTCCTGCTGCTCACCTGACCAAGTGCTGAGCCCAGGTGGCCTCCATAAAGTCCCCCAAGGCGCTCATGCTCTTGACATGAAGTATGTGGCAGGTAAAGACACTCATGGTTAAGAACCATTTGGAGCATGTCCAGCGTCTGCATTGGGTCACTGTGGCCCTTGTAGGGTAGGGCCACCACAAAGGAGGCCTGGCTTGTCTCTGCATGGCACGTTCTTCCTAGGAGGCAGGGACTGGTGCAGAGGTGCTGCCTCAGCAGAGCAAGGCTGTGGTGTCTCCCGGAAAGGCCTCCAGCAGCGTGGACCGCCAAGCTGGCAAGAGCACAGCTGACCAGCACTGCCCACAGCTCGAAGGAGGGAGAGGAAGGCAGGTCTCACACTGTGATAGCTCTACAATCGGTGACTGGGAGCCAGCCAGCACTCTGGGGGAACTGCCCACGCCTTCTGAGGTGGCAGCCGTGGGTAGGTGACATAGAAACTGAGTGCAGTCATCTGTTCCAAGTTGTCCTTTCCTGCATCTCAGAGTGGCTCCTGGCACCAGGTTCACCAAAGTCCAAATGCCTGTGGCCATGGGGTTGGCAGTGTGGCTCCCTGCAAATCTGCTGTTCTATAGTGACTCAAATCCTGGCACACTTGGTACTCTGAACAGCAATGTCCCAAAAGACCAAATTCTACACAGTACACCCCGCCCCCCTGCCTACTAGATACTCAGAGCAGCAACTCACTGGATACTTCACATGGTGACTTGCTCCACTTGCTCCTGCCGACTTGCATTACGACCCTCAGCCCACCTGACCCCCTACACAGTGACCCTGGCAGACCTAGTACACCACTCGGGCACACCAGCTACCCTACGCAGTGCTGATGACGTGCCAGTTAGAGATTACGCATGGAGGCTCTCAGCACATTTGGTGTTCTGCACACTGATCCTCTGGCATACTGGATACCCTGCGCACCCAAGTCCCAGCACGTGAGATATGAAGCATGGTGGCCCCTTAGCACATTTGATAGTCCACATACTGAGTCCCTACCCCAGCATATCTGATACCCCTGTACCACACAGTGATCACACTGGCTTCCTGGACACTGTACATGAAGCTCCTGGGAACACACAGGAGTCACTTAAATTAGCAAAGGGGACCATTGCTGCTGACCTGTGGCCATGTGTGGAAAACCTCCAAGAGAAGACTGAACACCGAAGAACACTCTTGGTTTGTATGACCCTAACAGCAGCAGCAGCTGGAAGCAGGTCAGTGTTTCCTTGGCACACGCTTCTGACTCACCAATTCACCCCGTCTCTGGAGGGCAGGGTCAGTCTCAAATGCCCTAGTTTCCAGGGAGTCCTCTGGGATGCGCCTGTGCCACACGGGATGCAGAGGTCCAAGCTTTCCCACCCTCTAGCTCCCACCATCACGGGGACTTTAACAAAACATTGGAACGTGAGTTAAAACTAAATGCAACTGTGCCGTAACCTGGCTGTGCCATTAATCTCCCAGGCATCGATGGGTAATTTAATTATGGTGAGTTTGTAATGAGTTACAATCATCAATTAGCACCGTCACCACTCACAGTTGCTGAGGGGAGCTGGGAGCCCACAGTCCTGCCTGGTGATTTCAAGGCCCAAGGCCTGCTCTTGCCTTGGCCTCAGCATGGCTAGGCTGCCGGTCTCTGTGCAGGGTGGGATACCTGCCAGGCCCATGCTGACAACCAGAATAGGCTGGAGAAGTTCAGCATTAAGCTGCTAAGAGGAAGCAGTGGGACTGGCCCTCACCCCCTTCCCATCTCCTCTGCCATACTTGGCCTGGGAAGTGTTAGAGACCCAGCCTGGTGACCAGGCCTCACCTTGGGATGACAGCGTGTGGTGGAGGTATCTTCTTATAAAGCAACAGATCACTAGAGACTGAAGAAGCCAAGTGAGCCTTTTGTTTCGATTTTTGAGGTCGGGTCTCTCATGGGCTTGGAACTATACCATGTATGCTGGGCTAGCCAGCCAGTGAGCCCCAGGGGACCACCTGTCTGGCTCCCCAGCACCAGCATGGCAAGGGCTTTTTACGATGCCTGGCGCTTTAAAACATATGGTTTCTGGAGCTCAAACTCTGGTCCCCAAGAACTTGACTGGCTAAGCTATCTCCCCAGCCCTGAGGCAGGGTCATTTATGTAGACCAGGCTGGCCCTGAACTTGAGATTCCTCGTGTCTCAGGCTATGAGTGCTGGGATTATAGGCCTGTGCCACCAGGCCTGGCTTCAACCACATAAGACCCTTGAAACATGACCAACAGTATTTGGAATGAAAACACTACCGAGTGAGATTAATAGCAGATCAGCCCCTCCAGAAGGAAAGGTCAACAACCAAGATCACATCAGAAACACAGAACACTATGGGAAAGGATGACTCAACAGCAGTATTCAGGTGCCAAGCAACCAAAGCTGTGTGGACCTGGAGCGTGGGAGGAGTTAAGAGAGGTGTGGGAAATATGTGAAGGTGCAGTAGCCCCATCTCCCCCGATTTCTTCTTACTACGCTTTGGGGGTGTGGAACGGAGCCCAGGGCTGCATAATGCTTTATCACTGAGCCACATCCCCAAGGCCTTGCCGATGGAGTCTACGCAGGTGCTGCTGTTCTACTGGGGCCCTTCCCCAGTCCCTCCTAGAGGGGCAAGTGCTCTACCACCGAACCACACTCCATTTACTTTTTAAAGTGACCTTACTGATTTATTTATTGGGCTGGCACAAGCGCCATGGCGCACATGTGGAGGTCACAGGACAACTTTGGGCAGTCAGTGCTTTCCACTATCACAGGGGTCCTGGGGATCAAAGTCAGGTCTTCATGCCTGGAGGCAAACGCCGTTATCTGCTGAGCCAGCTCACCAGCCCCTTGCTTTCTATTCTGAAACAGAGTCTCACTAAGTTCCTCAGGCTGGCCCTGAACTCACTCTGTAGCTGAAGATGGTCTTCAACCAGATAGCCCTCTGACTCAGCCTCCCAAGTAGCTGTGATTACAGGCCTGTGCCACCAGTTGGCTTGAAATCGTCAAAGTGTGCTCAGTTTTAAATGCACGAACCCGAGGAGCTGGATGAACAATAAACAAGATAAACACAAAGAAGCCATAAAGCCAGCTGCCGAAAGAACCACAGTACGTGTAAGGAGCAGGGTGAGGTTGTGAGCAGATTTCTCATCAGAACTCACAGAAAAATGAGAAAGTAAAAAGAAAAAGAAAAAGTCAAGAAGCTGAAAGAAAACAAAACTGTCAACACAGATCACAGATCCAGTCAAAGTGAAGATGAAATAAAAGTATTTTGGGTAAGTGGGGGGAGGGGCTGCTGGAGACCCACCCATGAGCAACGGTAAGGAGGGTCTTCCTGCAGAAGAGCAAAGACTGGCACAGGGTGGTGCGGGACCGTCCGTGTGTGTGCACATTTGACAGGTGTTTGTGAAGCATTTAAATGTAGAAAATTTAAAAAAAGAATAAAAGATTTAAAAGATAATGGGTTCTCCAAAGTACACTAATAATATGGAGGCATGACAGAAGTTACACGTAAGTGAGAAGCCTGGAGTCGGCTGCTGTTTTCTATCTGCTAAGTGCTGTGATGCTATTTATAGGGAGCCTGGGCTGTTCATTTGCATACTGTGAGTCCAGAGCAGGCTCTGCAACCCATCAGCGCAGGGCCACTTCTGGCCCACAGGCCACCTCTACACAAAAGTTCTACAGGAGCCTGGGGAGATGGCTCAGAGATGAAGAGAGTGTGCTGCTCTCTCAGAGGACCAGAGTTCGGTTCCCAGCACCTACAAGAGGTGGCTCACAAAGCCTGTAACTACAGCCCTAAGGGGAGCTCACACCCTCTGCTGACTTCAGTGGGCACAGACCCCCATCCCTCCACATGTGTGTATGTGCATGTGGCAGCCAGAGGAAACCTCAGACGTCTTTCCTCAGGAGCCATCCATTTCGTTTCTTGAGACAAGGTCTCTTACTGGGATCTGGGGCTCTCTGATTAGTCTAGGCTGGCTAGTGAGCCCCAAGGATCTACCTGTCTCTGCCTCCTTGGCGGTGGGATTAAAAGCATGTGCAATAACAAAAACATGGGTTCTGGGAATTGAACTCAGGTTGTACTTCACTGACTGAGTTAACTCATCCTAGCTCCCTGTTCTTTTTTTGGAAACCAGGTCTTTCTGTAAGGCTGGCCTGAACTATGCAGGCCAAACTAGACCTGAATTTGCAGCAATCCTCCTGCTTCAGCCTCTGGAACTCCAGGGCCTTTATGTATGCAGAGGTTATAACTACACCGAAAAAAAAAAGGCGATCTGAGAACAGGCTAGCCCAAGATCCTTGGACGGCCCCATCTCATCACCAATAATGTTTTTAAAAAGCTTTGGAATGGATTCCCAGGGCTCTTGGGAATGAACCCACACTCCAGGTTCATCCCTAGCACTTTGACTCAGTTCTGAGGATGCCCAAGCCTCCCTGACCACAAAGCCTTTGCACAAACTGCTAGAAATAAAACCAGTTTGCTCCTCTGGACTGTGCTGCCTCTCGGGAATACAGCTCTTGACCCTGGAAGAAGATGGCTGTTTGGAGGGGGGTGTGGAAGCTGACACTCAGCCCCACCCAGATCTACTGGCCTCTCCTCAAACCTCTCTTGCCACAGGGAGCTCAGCATTTCCTCTGCCCTATCAACTCATTCTTCGCCCACCTGTGCAATTTCAGCCATGTTCACTGGCCTCCCTGTCCTGCGCTGCTGGCTGAGGGCCAGCTCTCACACAAACCCAGCGATCCCTGCCTGGGAACTGCTCTTGAACATGAGCCCCAGCCTGAGAATGAGTGTGTCCGCTGCTGGGGTCTCCGGGGCACTGCATATCCAACAGAATGACTCTGCCTCCTGCACCGCTGAGATCCCAGAGCCTGGTAAGCTCAGCCAACTCGACTGAAAGAATGAGGCAGGTTTTGAAGTCAGTGTGCGTTCTTAACAACTCCATTTGAAATTCAGGGGACCCAAAAAGGCAAATTCAAATTAAAGTGTCTATCTAGATCTCATTGTTATCTCGGCAGACAGGAAGCCTCCAGAAGCCGGCCTCTGCCAACAGGAGCCTGTGAATGGGCCTGATTGCCTGTCAGGGGGGGAAGGGGGGTGTGACAGCGGTGCACTGCCTCCTCCACCCAGCTCTTTCTGCCCTCTCCCCCAGCCCAGCCTTGTTGAGACAGCTGCCCGTCTCCCACTTCTGGCTGAACTGCCCACACACAGGGTCCGGAGGGCCCTTCTTCCTCCCTTGGTCAGGCTTCCTGTGGTACAGGGCAGAGCAATGAGACAGTGTCACCCTGGAGACATCTGCACAAAGCTCCAAGCTGAGGAAGAACAAACCACAGGGCAGCCTCTCCTCAGATGGTGCCCTTCTAGCAGTGACGTCTTTAAGAAGGCCACAGATGAAAGCTGTGGCCAACAGAGGCTTTGTACCCGGGAGAATGTTCAACTGGCTGGGAGGCTTGGGGACAGGCTCCCAGGCTCAGGACCCCATCTTTGATGTCAGCTTCAGCACCAAGGGAGTGGACAGCTCCCAACTGCAGGTCTTGCCTTCTGTAAATTGGGCACAGTTAAACCGTCCAGCCACTCACTGTGCAGGGAGGGTGTGCCACCAGATGGGGCACGTAAACCACACCCAGAGGTCTGTGGTTCCTCAGCACTCCTCTCCCTGCTCTCCCACAGCTGTGGAAGAGGGATTCTGTGTTCTGTCTGGGTTCCACAATGCCTCCTGTGAGTGACTGGACAGTCACACCCCACCCTGCCCTGTAACTCATCTTATCTGCAAAATAAAGAAAAGAGACCAGATGAGGTCTCTGGGGACACCAGGGCCTCCATGATCCTATGAATGCAGAGGGGGTGGGGAAGAAGGGGGCGGTTTCCAGGATACCTGGGCTAGCAGGAGACCCTCTCCAGAGTGGAGACCCATCAGTGTCACACAATCCATTGTGTCCCAGCTGCTGCTGGTAATGCCCAAGGTTCTGTACCCCCACCCCATCAGTCTAAAACACATCCCTTTCCATCTCTGTTAACCCACCTGACCTGGCCACTTAGGATGCTCTCCTAGATCTGGTGACATCTGAAGAAGTTCCATAATGACCTGGCAGAAGCAGGAATGCCTGACTAGAACGTGAGCCTGGAGCGTCCAGGGTATGGGCACTGCTGGGAGGTCTGCCCTGCTGTGTGCGTGCTGGCACGGTGGCAGGGTGGATAGTTCCACTCTGTAAGCACTGCCACTTCCACAGCAGCACCAATAACAACCAGTACTAAAGAAGGCCTTGTGTCCCCTGGCTCTGGCTGTCCCACCAGCGACGAGCCCTAGGTTGAAATCACTGTGTTCCTTACTGACCCCATTATTCCTCACTCAGCCCCTCACTCTGGTTGTCCAGGAAGATGGCTGTGAGGACCAAACAACTGAGACTAGGGACGCATCTTCCATGCCAGGGTGAGCCACAGCAGGGTAGAGAGAGAAGGTAGAAGGAGGATCATGGTGGGAGCCACGGCATCAGGCAGGGAAAGGGCAGATCACAGCGGGAGCCATGGCGAGGTGGAGGATCAGGGCTTGTCTGTGGTTGCCTGAGTCAGAGGCAGGACCCTTGAGCTGGCCTCTGGTGGCAGTGATCTCTCCTGCACGCAGAACACTTAAGGGCCTCTAACGAGAGGCTCCTTAGGTGCCCACAACCTGAGCCTACCCTCCATGCCCACACCAGGAAGTTGGGGTGGTTGTGCTGTCCCTTTCTCAGGCCCTCTGTTCTCTGCCTGCCTTCCACAGCCTTTGTCCCACTGTGCTATGGAGGAAGACGGACAGGTTACTAGGGCTTTCCAGTTCATACCCACAGTGTGAACACCAGGTGTGAGCTGGGCGAGTGTAGGCTGCAGGTGTCTAGGCTGAGCCAGGAAGGGGAGGCTATGGGTAAGCCTGACAATGTACTGTCCTGGGATGGGATGCACTGGTTCCTGCTTCCTGAGTTGTCCTAAAGGACACACGTCTATGTCTACCTGGTGTCCCTAACTTTGTTCCTATTACTTGTCCCATGCCCTGACTCAATTTCCTTCCATTGATGACAAAGAGCTGAGGGTGGCGTGTAACTTAGGTCCTACCCGCCAGCATAGACACACCATTCCTAGGTGTACAAGAGCAGAACCAAGACGATGCTGTCTCTGAGAGCGGGACCTTCTCCCCCTCTGCCTAGATTGAATCCTCCCTAGCCTGTAGCACTCTTCACCCATTGACCCATTGGACTAGGAACACCTCACAGGCTGAGGTTCCTTTAGGGCACCGGCGGGTGACTTAGGGCCAAGGCAGCAAGACTCTCAGAGCTTCCTCTGTGAGCAAGCATCCCTCCCCGGGAACCTGGAGCATCATGGCTGATCTGTGTGAGATGGATGCAGGGAGCACGGCAGGCAGGCAGGCAGGCAAACTTGCTCTGTGTGTTTACAAGGCCGCTTGGAAAGGAAGAGGCAGGGCAGCGATGAAGGTCACGTCTACACTACGGTGGAAATGCGAAAGCTTCATCGGGGAGTGATAAGCCCTGAGCAAATCTCAGCCCGTGCCCACACACCCCAGCTGGGTGCAGGCCCTCGTCTAGCCAGTCGACACCTCTTTGGCAGGAGCCATGGCCACAGATGCCCAGCCTGATCTCATCATGGAGCAGTGAGCACCAGGTTGCTAAGAATGGTGGCCAGTTAAGAAAACTGTGGCCCCATAGGGAGAGGCACTGAGGGGCTACACCACACCGAACCTATAAACAGGAGCCGGCATGCTCTGCTCTAAGGCCTTTGAGGGCAGCAGCTGGTGAGCAGAGGCACGAGAATGTAGTAGGAAGGAGGGCCTGGGGCTCAGTTTCTGGCCCAGTTATTGCCTGGCACACAATATTCAGCAAGTGTTTGCTACCCAAGTGTTTACCACTGATGGGCTGTGAGAGGTTGGAGAGCAAGCAGGGCCTGTACATTGAGGGTCTCAACATCTGGCCCTTCCTACTTCCAGCCCAGCATCACCCTAGGGCCTTCAGGGGTGCAGAACCACTCCCATGGTTCTCAAGAGGCACCAGGAAGTGGTTCTTTCACACAGTCCAGCCTGTTACAGTTTGATATGAAATGCTCCCCACAAGCTTGCTTGTTTGAACACCTGGTCCCCAGCTGGTGGCACTATCTTGGGAGGTTGTGGGACATGGAGACATGGGGAGGTTGTAGGCTACTACCACTGAGCCAGGCCACCAGCCCCTCACTGGGGTATTCTAGGCAGGTGCTCTACCACTGAGCCACACCCCAGCCCCTCACTGGGGGATTCTAGGCAGGTGCTCTACCACTGAGCCACACCCCAGCCCCTCACTGGGGGATTCTAGGCAAGTGCTCTACCACTGAGCCACACCCCAGCCCCTCACTGGGGGATTCTAGGCAGGTGCTCTACCACTGAGCCACACCCCAGCCCCTCACTGGGGGATTCTAGGCAGGTGCTCTGCCACTGAGCCACGCCTCAGCCCCTCACTGGGGGATTCTAGGCAGGTGCTCTACCACTGAGCCACACCCCAGCCCCTCACTGGGGGATTCTAGGCAAGTGCTCTACCACTGAGCCACACCCCAGCCCCTCACTGGGGATTCTAGGCAGGTGCTCTACCACTGAGCCACACCTTGTTGGCTACACCTGAGTCCACTTCCAGCCTGGGCTCTCTGCTTCCCTGATCCACCAAGATGTGGGGAGAAGCCATCTTACACTCTTGCCACTATGGATAGAGGCACCCAACACCACACCTTCTCTACATGACCAACTGTATCACTTGAAGCTGTGAGCCCAACTACATCCATCCCTCGCGCCTTCAGCTGCTTCTGTTAGGTGGTCTGTCACAGCAACGAGAAAGGGACGAACGCGGCTTGTGTGCACTTTCTTGAGGAAGCGTTGGGCTGTCAGGGACCACTGGGCACCAGAGGAAGGGCAGAAGGAAGCCACTCCTCAAACACTGACACAGAGCATACAGCACACAGCTTTGAAGCGCATACTCAAGTGCAGGGGTTCCCACTGGGACCCATGTCATCTCCATCACTTTCTGACCCTGCTCTTCTGATTTCTCAGAAGCAGGCACCATATGGGAAGTCCTAGGGGACCAGACAGAGGCCGTGTGTGTGTGTGTGTGTGTGTGTGTCTGCGCGCGCGTGTGCGCGCATATGTGCCTGAGAGTGTGTCAAGAAGCACAGCAGGAAATGATGGTATCCCCAGGGCCGTTTTTGCTTTCCATTAAGGCTCCACCTTAGCTTCACATCTGGTGGACCTTGGTGTGCAGATGTGGAAGGGGGAGTGCTCCTGATGAAGGAGTGGAGGCTGTCAAACTATGGACTCTGCATCAACTGACTTAGGGCCAAGTCACTTTGCAGTGACTTTGACATTATTAAACTGTCAAGAAAGCACTGAAAGTTTTCTGTCATGGACCCTATTCATAATGAATCAAAACTGGGCACAGAAGATGTCCTTCAGTAGGCAAATGGACACAACACTTCTGGTACAGACAAATACCAGTGATGGAGAGAAATGAGCAGGCTAAGTGTGGTGACCCACAGGAGACAAGATAACAAGCTTGAGGCTAGCCTAGCTACACGGTGACATTCTATCTCAAAAAACTAAAGGCTGGACGTCGAACTCAGTGGTAGAGCCTGCCTAGAATCCCCCAGTGAGGGGCTGGGGTGTGGCTCAGTGGTAGAGCACCTGCCTAGAATTCCCCAGTGAGGGGCTGGGGTGTAGCTCAGTAGTAGAGTGCCTGCCTAGAATTCCTCAGGGAGGGCCTGGGAGACATGGTTCACGGGTGTCATTTGGCTTAACATGAACAAAACCCTGGGTTATATCTTTAGTCCTGCAAAAATCAAAACAAATGAGGATTCAAGCCCAGGACCTGGAGGAATTTCAGGTGAATGCTGCTAAGTGAAAGAATCCAGTGCACAAAGGCACACAGAGGGTCCCACCTTTGGGACATCCCAGAAATGGCAGCATGATGGGCAGGAGATCTGTAGGAGCTGGGGGATGACGGGTACTGGGAGGACTTAGAGATGGGGAGCTAATCTGTGGGACCCCACAGTGGCGGCACCCATTTTAATGCATTCACACAAACCATCAGCAAACTATTCCACCAGCACAGACTTCCCAGCTCCCAGCAACCGGACAGGGTGAGTTTAGGGACTGCACTGCCAGGCCACACTTGGACAAGATTGGTCAGCGGTGTAGAGAACTGTGTACAGGTTAGGATGTAGAGAACCTTATTTTACCCTCAACTTCTCTATAAACCTGCTGTTATTCTGCAAATATTAGTGTTAGTTTTCAACAAGAATACTTGGTGTACTGTAGAAACTATCAAATTCTGAGCCTGGTGCCATAAGTACAGTTTTATTGAAACACGGCCACCCCGCTGTTCTGCCTGTCCACAGCAGCAGGGCTGAGCTCCTAGAGATTGGGCAGCTCCCGCCTTCTCCAGAGGGGTCTGACAGTGCTGGCTTGGGCCGTGGACCGGGCTTTCCAGGGAACGGTCCCTTCCTCTAAGAAGTCTACTTAGGAAACAAAAGGAAAGAGACCCCAAGCTCTCTGAAGAACCCGACCTGCGCACGGTCATCCTGTGGATGAAGAAACTGACCCAGGCTCTCTGGTGACCCATCCAGCAGGGCTCACACTCTGCAGGGCTGAAGGGCCCTGGCTACGGGACTCTGTGGCACTTGCCTCTTCCTGTGCGCACACCTGCAGTCTCTGGCAGCCCTGCACTGTGGGTGCAGCTGTGCAGAGGCTGGCCGTCTTCTCACCTGCTCTTTCCTCTTCGTGTGGGCTCCGTCCGCTTCCGCAAGAACACGGCAGGTGGCATCACAATAACACAGGTGGTGCATGCCTGTGCCGAGGCTGGGTACACGGCTGAGGAAGTGCCCACCCCAGGATGCCAGGCTGCAGGGGGATGGGTGGGAGCAGCTCTGGGAGGCAGGTGGGTCGGGTAGCTTCTATCCGAGGGAATATCACACTGTGCCCAGGCACAAAGCCCCTGTAAGGGGTGACATGGTCACACTGCGAGTCGAACCAGACCTCCCATTGGTGGTGTTGAGCTCATAACACACATTCCAACAGAAGTGTTGTGACCCAGCGCCATGAACCAGCATTGCTGGGGAGGAACAGGAAGCTAGGAATGGCCTAGAGCCCTGCTGCTGGCACAGGGAGATAATCGCAGCTGGTGTACTGTCCACAGAGCCCTGATAATGGTATGACTGTTGGCTTAGGTCTCTGACTGGAAAAATGTATCAGTGAAAAGGAAAGACTCCATGATGGCACTTGTGGGGTGACCACTGCCTGGAATCCTGGAAGTCCAGGCAGAGTCAGGAGGATCTCTGGGTCAAGGCCTGCCTGGGCTATAGTGAGACCTTATATAAAGAAAAAACAAAGCAAAACAAAAGAGAGGAGGCTGGAGTAAAATTGTTTGCCATATAAGCATGAGGACCTGGGTTTGATGCCCAGCACCCATGTAAAAAGCTGAGCCCAGCCACGTAGAGGAAGGCATGGACTAATACTTTTATATATACATGCGCTCTCACTCCTCCACCAACAAGCCCCTTAGGTTGTACAATCCTGCTGCCCAGATCAGGAACTTTTGCTAATGGCCAAGATACAGTTAGCAGGGTCCCCACGATCCCAGAATCCAGGTCTGCCTCTGGCTGGCCCTGCACAGTTCCTCCAAGCCCTGGGTTATAGTGGACTGTGGAGTGGTTACAGACATGGAGGAAGAGGACCCAAGGTCAAGGCCACCTGCATCTCATGGGCTTTGTAGACAATTCTATTTGCTGCTGTCCAGCTTCTTGTTTTTTACTATCTCACTCCTGTGACCGGAGCTCTTCCTTCTGGGCAGAGGGTCCTGGTGAACCACAGGGGATGAGACCAAACCAGGACAGTTGGGGACATTTGGTAGGCCACTGCCTCCAGGTTCAGGTCTTTTCAATGAAACTGGAGATTCTGGGGTCTAACTCCTCTTGGGTGAGGGGGAGTGGGCAAGATGCCAGGCTCCCGCTGCGTGCTGGAGCTGAGCTCTTGCCTCCCCCACACAGCAGCCTTGGGAGGCAGCTCGACCACCCACACACGGCAGAGGCTGGGTCCAGGCTGGGAAGGGAAGCGGAGCCATGTGGGACTGTGAGCCAACCCTCAATTATCCCAGCACACACTGGCAGAACCTGCTTGGCTGGAAGCAGGCCCCAGCTATTTCTAACTCTGCTGTAGACCCCTCCTGCCTGGAAGTTGTTGGGGTGAAAAGAAAATGAGCGGAAGTTACCATGAGCTTGCCTGAGCCTGATTTGGTCATGCCCTGGGTACGGGGGTCAGCCTGCCTCCTGCTTGGTCCCTATCCACCTTTCTCTTCTCTCACCCATCTCTAATAGGTCTTGGGAGTGCCCTCTCCCCTAGCCAGGCACTGGCTGGCAGATGAGGGCTCCGTAGCTGCTTTAGCTCTCACAGAGTTGCGGAGGGTATACAATGGCCAAAGACGGGATGGGATGGGGCCGACCCAGCCCTAGAGTCTTGGGAGAGACTTCCTGCTGGAGGGCTCCACAGACCCAGTGTATTCCTACCGGTACTGCATTGGATAGGGGGGTTTCTCAAGGTTGTGTGGGCTCATGGCCCAGAGGAGCCTCTATCCTAGGAAGAGCCCTGGTACCATGGAGAACATGGAAGCTGCAGACACAGGTGATCCAGTGGCCCAGAAATACTTTAAGACTGCGGCCAGGGCCCCATGTTCCCTGTTAGGGGGACAGGTGGGTGGGGCGGGGAGTAGCCTGTGCCTGGGGTCTTGCCTCCCTCTCTGAGACCCACCTGGCTGGCTTGCCCACTGTGAACAATGCCCCAGCATTGGGGAACTGCTTTAAGGCTGTGCCAGGGACAGCAGCAGCAAAGACCCTGGTGTCATCACAGGCAGCACACAGGAGGGCAGGCCACCTAACAGGAACCCTCAGGTGATCCACACCTTCACAGGGTCCCGCAGGGCCAGCAGAACCTGTAATGATCCGCACTTGACAGATGTGGAAGCAGATGCGGAAGCAGGCAGCTGGCCAGCACCGGCTCACACTGCAGTGCTCCAAGGACCAGGGTGTGTCCAGCGTGGGGTTCCTGCATTCCTTTGCACAGCTGGATAGATAGAGTGGGGCCAGGGGGACAGAAATCTCCAGGCTAGACAGGGCCAGGTATAAGGAGGGGCAGGCTCAAGGCCATGCTTGCTGGAGCAGGCCAAGAGGAGGCTCTGGAGAAAGCCAGAGCCAGAGCCCAGCAGCCGGCAAGAAACATTTCCTAGTCTCTTGCTGAACTGCCCACAAACTCACTGTCCTCGGTACAGAGGGGTGGGCCACAAGAGACTGAGTGGGGCAAATGGAGGACTCCAGTGGCTGCTTCAGACTGCCCCTCTATCGAGTAAACCTAGGAGGGCTGGGGAGACAGTCCCATTGGTAAAGTACTTGCCTTACAAGCACCAGGACCCCAGGCCAACCCCTAGAGCCACATGGAAAAGCCAGACATGCTGGCACACTTGTCATCCTAGGCCAGGGAGAAGAAAAAGGTGAGCCCTGGGGCCTGCTGGCTCACTACCTTAGCCTGCTTAGCAAGTTCCAGGGCAGAGAGACACTATCTAAGATGGATGGTTCTCATAGAGAGCAGGTGGAGGTGTCCTCGGCCTCCACCCTACACACACAGGTGTACACACATGCTCGTGAACATGTACACATATGTGTCTTCTTGCAAAGAAAAAATGGTACAAGGAAGAGTTTATACACTCCAGGGCTGCCAGAGGGACACAATGTAACTGTGTTCTCTCTGCAATATAAGCCACCACCCAACTCTCTACTAAGGTCACAAGACATAGCCCCTTCACCAGGCCACCGCATAACAAGTTCTTCACCTGTTTGGCCACCACATGACAAGGACCCTGACTAGTGACCAGAGCAACACCCCAGCACATACCTAGCCACCACACAGCACAACTTTTGCCAAACCGCTCCACTGTGTCTCAGAATATGCATACATTCTGTGACCTGTCAGATGCCAGGTGTTGAGGGAGGCCCTATGGTGGTTACACTGACCATCTCCATGCTGAGGTGGTTTTGAGCCCTGGGTGCAGCCAGGAGCCCTGGAGAGGCTTCTCAACAGGCTCAACCCACACTGGCTGGAGGTGGTCTCCACCGGCAGGCCACATGGGTCCTTGTCTCTTCTGCCACACTGAAGGAGCTGTCTAGAGTGGAGGAGGGCTGGCCTGCTTCTGAGCCCCAAGTTGAACGCAGTTGCCTGCCTGGCTGTGCTGTTGTTACCAAGTACCCCTTGGATCTGACCCACTGATGTCTGGAGAATGGTGATTGTGTGGTTGGCCAGGCAACTCCAAGGACAGCTGGTGGGCAGAGAAACGAGACAGAGCGGGCAGGTACACCTCATCCGCCTAGGTGGGCAAGTAAGGAAGTGCGGGAGTGAGGACAGTGTGTACAGGTACAGTAAGCAGCTACTCTCGCCCTCACTCCCTTGTGTGCTAGAGGCTGTGGTTGGCAGTGCACAAAAGTCAAGGCTAGCAGCAGGACCAGGGACGTGGCTGATCTCACACACAGCCAGGAGGCCACCACAAGTGGGCCTGTGACAGAAGGAAGGTGGGCAGGACACCTAGACCTGAGTAGACGGGAACTAGCTGGACAGAGTGACGGGGCCGAAGCAGCACCGTGATGACTATGTCTGTCTTTTGGGCAGGGGCAGAAGTGACTTCAGCTTTTCTGAGACAGGTTCTCACTATGCAGCCTTGACTGGCCTGGCCGAGAACTGGTTATGCACACCGTGCTTTCAACAACCTCTAAAAACAGAATACCGTAGGACCTCGGGGTGTATGCTGAAGCAGGAAGATTGCAAATCTACGGCCAACTTGAGCTACAGAGTTCAAGGCTAACACAGGCGCCTCAGTAAGTCCCTGTCTCTAAATAGAAAGTAAAAGGAGAACAGAGTGCCTGCCTGGCCTCCAGAAAGGCTGGAAGTGTGGCTCAGTGGCAGAGGGCCTTGCCTGGCCTCCAGAAAGGCTGGGAGTGTGGCTCAGTGGCAGAGGGCCTTGCCTGGCCTCCAGAGAGGCTGGGAGAGTGGTTCAGTGGCAGAGGGCCTGTCTACCTAGCATCCAGGAGGCCCTAGGTTCCATTCTCATACCACCAAAGAACTAAACAAAACAAAAGACTTAGAATGCTTTGGAGTGCAAATTAGACCTTGTCTATAAACACTGATGTAAGTGATGTGTTCATAGTGACAGCTGCTCAGTGCATCTTCATTTAGCAATCTTTAAACACACACACACACACACACACACACACACACACACACACACACACACACACACAGAATCCCTACACTGTATTAAATTAAATACCCATCAGTGATCCTGAGTTATTCAAAGGTACACAGAAGCGAAGAAATACATTTCTGATAGCTTACTGACTTAGAGACTTTGGGCGTTCAAATATTTATTTACTTAGTCAAAGGTTTTGAGAGTGCTAAGAAGTGTAAAAAAATGGATGGACGTAATTTGAGAAATCCAGAAAGTCTCAGAGATACACCACAAAGTTGCAAGGAACAGTAAGTGTTGCACCTGATGTGCCTCT
The DNA here is from genome assembly GCF_949786415.1 of Peromyscus eremicus. Lineage (NCBI taxonomy): Eukaryota > Metazoa > Chordata > Mammalia > Rodentia > Cricetidae > Peromyscus > Peromyscus eremicus. The sequence continues at coordinate 31,210,596 of NC_081438.1, read as the reverse complement.
GACCACCACAATGGGCAGCGTCCCATGAAAGGGGTCAGACAGACAGACGGATGGGAACAAGGATAAATGAGTCACTAGACAAATGACAAACAGGAACTATTTTTCTGTGAAATTCTGCTTAACATACATAGGTCACACTGGGCATGGTTTTTATGGAAATGGAATCTGGCTTCTGTTTCTGCAGGGCACAGACAGCCTGGCTACAGACATCGTAAGAGGCCCAGCCACATGTGATGCAGAATGGACTGGCCACCCTCTGAGATGACCAGCTACTGACCAGACTCTTCCCCAAACAGCCACACACAACACTGGGATCACAGGCCACACCAGGGCCATGTGCCACGCTGGTACCCTAACACCATCCCAGGGACAGGAAGTAAGGTTGCTGCCAGTGATGAACAAGCCCTCGCAACCCCAGATTTCCAGCTGCACCACTCCACTCCCATCGTGGAACAACTTCACTCCTGCTGGACCTGCTTACTCTGAGAACTTGTGCCCACGTCTGACCAGGCCATGTCCCAAGCACCCTCCCTCAGGGATATGCTGCTCCTCTTTAAATTAAGAAGGATCCCTCCTCAGGTGCCCACTTGGTACATGAGACTCCAACAGGTGCATGATTCCTGAAGACCATTGCCCCTTCCCCAGCTTGCAGGGCTTACCCAGCTACCTATGGGATCAGCTTTGGTACCTCTGGCCTGACCACTGAGTAGCTGGCACACACAGCTTGTCCTTTCCCTTCCATGGGCTGTGCCACATATCGACTCCTGGCAGAAGTCTGGCAGCAAGGTGCCTGCCATGCTCCTCACCTTCCTCTGGGCACCTACTCCCTCTGGACAAGGCCAAAGTGCCCCAACCCAGAGGGTGGAGCTTGGCAGAGACTCACGGAGTACAAATTAAAGAAAGCCAAGTGGAAGTGAAGACAAAGGGGCCAGCGTGTCCCCTCCTGCCATGGAAGACCATGCCTTGGGGACATGGAGCTGCTCTAGCACATGACTCATTCACCAAGGCTGACACTGACTTCCCTCAAGTTAGGAGGAGGGCTGCCTGCGGCTGCGGGAACTGGCATGATGCACACACAGTGGTGCCTACCTTGAAGATGAGGCAGTCGGACTGGTGCTCGGCGTACCGGGAGGTGAGGCGGTACTGGCTCTCGGTGGTCACGTCGATCTGGTAGCCAGTCAGTGTGTAGCACACCTTGCGGAACTCTTGGATCTTGGTCTGGAAAACCTCCTTGAGCCGCTGGTTCTTCAGCTCGGCACTTTCCACTTGCTTGCGCAGCTCTGTAGGGAGGGAGGTGGTGTGAGTGTCACTGGGCACTGGTGTGACAGGGAGGATGACAGGGGAAGGGCAAGGATGAACCACGGCCCAACTGGAGTCCCTGCTGCCTGGGGATGCCTGAGGTTGGTGCCCATCTGTGAGCTCTGAGAAACCAGGAGAAAAAGGACAAGGAGCCAGAGAAGCAGTGTGACCTTCTGGTGGCAGCCATAATGAAGTCACTATATTAACAACAGTACTTAAAAAAAACCAACCCAAAACACAGTCCTCTGAAAGACCGATGCTGTGACAATGACAACACTAACAGAACATCACCCTGGCCACAGTCAGGAAGCACTGTGGGACAACTGGTCATGCTTTGGTGGTGACTGGTCCCAGCTGACCAGCAGGTTGCAGAGCCTGCTGGAGAAGGAAGCACCAGAGGTCTATGTCTGCAGTGAGGGTCAGAGTCCCCAGACTACTCTGGGAAAATGGACCATCACCAGACTACAGCCTGAGCTCCTTCTGTCCCGGGCTTGGTCACTTGTCCTGCAGGAGACAGCAGAGCACTCAGAGAAAGAGGTAGACGGAAGTCCACATGCTGGCCACCTGAGACCAAAAGGACCCTCCTTGTTCCTCAGCAAGGTCTGGTTTGGTTCCAGATAACCCTGCCTAGAGCCTCCTCCCCACCCGCCCATGTGTCTCGGGAATATCATTCGGGGCAGAACACCACCTCCCCAATTGCTCGCCATGGTTTACTGGTGCTCAGGGAGAAGCCAGCTGCGCAAAGCCACCAGGAGCACACACAATTACCATGAATCTCTCACCCAAGGTGCCTGCTGAGTAATTAAGCCCTGATTTACGCCCCAGTTAATTACCGAGCTTGGCTCCACTCACACACACAGGGACTGTCTCGAGCTGGGCGCTTCCTGGAAGTCCTGCATGGAGCTCACAAGGGGATCCCCACAGGCCTGGGCCATCAGGCTCAGGCAGTGGGTGTGCTATGGGTCTCCCTTCACTGTTATGAGGGACTGGGGTTAGTCAACATCGGCTGTGATATATGGTCAGGGGATACAGAGAAGACTGGGCACTTCTGAGGAGGGTGCTCCTGAGCAGTGTGTGGGGAAAGGTATCTCTAAGTCAAGAGAAACTCAGAATCCAAGGGACTCCATGGACCAGGCCCAGAGCAGATCCCTCATGGGCCTACTGTGAAAGATTAGGAGAGGAAAGGTATGAGGTGGGGCATGTTAGGGCAGGCCTGAGGCAGGGAGGAGAATGAACCTGTGCCCTGCACACCACAGACCCAGAGGGTGGTTAGTGCATACAGATGGGACGGCCTTCTAGAGATCAGTGAGGGCAGGGAGCCTGCTTTCCACGAGAGCCATGTGGGAACCAGAAGCTCTGAGCAACCCCAAGGAAGATGGAGACCAAGGAGGCTGAGTCCCCATTCAGTTCTGCCCCACTTCTGTGTCTCCACACCATCTCCTAGGAGAGCGTAGCATGTGGAGGTCCCCAGATACCGTCTTGAGGATCTAGCCAGGGCGATCCCTGGAGGCCAGCCTGAGTCAAATGCATAAACTCAAAAGCCACATCGCCACTGTGATGTGGCGGCAGGTTGTCATTTTCTCTGAATTGAAGGACTCCCTTTGGGAGGAGGCCCCTTAAGTCTCAGTAAGTGCGGAAAACTCGCAGGGATCAGGAAGTAACCAAAACTTAGAAAGCTCAGAAAATCGTAAGATTCTCCACTCGCCCTCCAAGGGTCTAGAAGCAATAACAACTGCTAGGGAGAGGAGACTCCAACTGGCCGAGCTGTGGGCGAGCTGCGGGAATGCAGCTTTTGTAGCTATTACAATGCTGGGGGGGAGGTGCTTTTTGGTACTGCATCTCCTCTGAGTCACTGGCGCTTCACATAAGGAACTGCTCACTCACGGTCCTGTTAGTAACCCCAATACACTCACTGCTTTACTAACCCAGACTTGAGTGGATTGTTCTGTTGTTGGTGCTCTATCTAGAATGAACAGATTTTTTTTTTAATGTCCCCCAGGAAAATTCACACATCTCCAGGTGAACATGCCCCACCCTATTTCACAAACAAGGAAACTGAGGCTCAAAGAGCATAACCACTGGGCCATGAAGTTAAGGGTCTCCAGCAGAGCTTCCCTTACCTTCACTGTCCCTCGTATTCTAGAATGTACAGCCCATCCACAGTCCAGTGCAGAAATCACACTCTGAGATTGTGTGATTCTGGTATGCTGGCATGCTGGTACCAGGGGCTATGAGGAGAAATGGCCTGACAGACCCAGCCTGTAGAAAGAAGCTCACCTGTGGGGCTGTCGCCTGGCTGCTGGCCCTGCCCTGTGGCTCTTTCATCCATCACCCAGCACAGAGGCCTTGGCAGACATTGTTATCCACAGTGAGAGCCCCTTCAACACGACACAGGCCCAGAGCCTTGATTAATCGAGTGATCAGACTATGAAAATGAAAGGTTAATTGGCAGCCCTGACCCCATGACTCTTCCTGGCATCCCTTGGCCCTCCTTCTCCTGGAGACAAAGCCTTCAGCGGGAGAAGAAATTTACCAGCCCCACTTCCCAGGGATGTTCCAGCCATCAGAGACTGTGATAACTGTTGATAGAGTTCAGACGCCCAAAGGGGAAGATTAAATCTTGGGACCAAACACAGGCTGACCTTGAGGAAGGAAATGGACTCTTCTGTGCAGTCCAGATCTCCGAGGCAGGTGGGGGGCTTAGGCCCTAGGGGGCCCCTGGGGAGGGTCGGTATGCTTCTTGGGGATGAATGGAGAGGCGGTGCTCTGGCCACATGCCAGGCACTCAGAGGCATGGTTGTGGCCGCAAAGGAGGAGCACCTATTGCCACTGGGTGGGAGTAGAAGCCACCTCCTTCAGGGAGAGGGTGAGGCCAGTGGCGGGAAGGAAAGACAGACAAGATAAGCAGGAGGTGATGCCCAAAGCCTGGAAACAATCATCTGATTTGGGGGGCTTCAACTGCCTTGTTATTTCTGTGGCGCGGCGACTTACATAAACAAGAATGAATAATTCACTTGGATGGTTTGGATTAAATAAATAAAAGATGGGCTCCACCTTGGAAGTGTCACTACTCTGCTGCCACTGGCTGTCACTCAGCCTCTTTCAAAAGTGACCAAGAGCAGAGGTGCTTTCGGGCTTCTCCTAGGAGGCAAAGGGCTTGGGGTCTGCGGTGATATCCTCTGGCCTTGGGGTGATGTCTTCGGCCACTCATGAGTGTGCAGGTAACACCACGGGGAGGGGGGCAGAGTGGTAGCTGGGGTGAACCAGGGGGCTCCAGGCCACCAACCTTGGGCCCTGAGGTCATTCTGAGACCAAGACACAGAGAAGGGCAGCCTTATTCTGGGGAGTCCTTCTCCAGATCCACAGGGCCAGCCCCTGGGCCCCATTTTCACTCTGTGGCCACTGAGGCCCTTCAGGCTCTGGGTGCTCCTCCTTCTGGACACATGCTGCCAGGAGGAGGCTGTGGTTGCTGTCACTCTCCAGCTCTGGGCCAGTCTCCTCTGTGTCCCCAGGCAAGGCTGTCCACGGCCTCCCTTCCTGTGGCCCTCTCAACAAGGGCAGTCCTGGCCGTCCTATAAGGACAGGAGTGGGGCAGGTGACACGTGGGAGCCAGGGAAGGGGTGTGACTGCTCATCAGAACCCAAGCCAGACTGGATGGTCAACAGAGACTATGGGGCCAGAGTGGGTCCAGGGGCGCACCAGGCCTCGCTGCCCCCAATCCTGTTTGCTATTCTGGGTTGGGCCTGAAAGCTCAGGCAGGCCTGTTGGCCGGCTCCACTACTCTGGGAAGGCCACAGGATGGCTCTGAGCTGACAAGCCTCACTATCTCAGCCCCATGCTTGCCCTTTTGGACTCACAGGAGGCAGCTGTGAAAGTTCTGAGGGAAGGACACGGGCAGAAACAGCCTGTGCTCTACCAGGTAAAAGCTAGTGGGGGTGCGCACTCCTGCCGAAGAGCGGAGATGCCGGGATAATAAGCGCTTATAGGCTCAGACCGCTCGAGTCTCAGCTCCTGGCCTCAAGTCTGCAGAATGGCCGATATTAGTGGGGCCAGAAGGCCACATGTGAGGTAGACACAGAGAAGAGGGAACCGGAGAGAAGATGGCCGTGGGGCTCACAGCGGTCACACCACCTGCGCCAGCACAGTCTGTGGACAGAAAGGTGGGTGCTGGGTGGGGTGTGTGTTTTTTTTTTAAGATTTATTTTTATTATTTTAAATTATCTATATATGTGTGTATGCCTTAGTGTGGATATGTGCATCTGAGTGCAGGTGCCATCGGAGGCCAGTGCTGGTTGGGTTTTGTAAACCTACACAAACCTTGGAAGAGGGAACCTCCATTGAGAAACTGCCTCCTTCAGACTGCCCTATGGGCATGTCTGTGGAGCACTGTCTTGATGGTGTGTGTGTGTGTGGCGGGCCAGCCTACAGTGGGCAGTGCCATCCGGGGGCAGGTGGGCCTGGGACATAGAAGAAAAGTAGCTAAGCAAGCCTGAGAGAACAAGCTAGTCAGCAGCCTTCCTCTGCTTCAGGTCCTGACTTGGTACCTCTTGGTGATGGACTGCAACCTGTAAGGCAAATAAACGCTTTCCTCCCCAAGCTGCTTTTGGTCAGTGTTTCATCACAGCAGCAGAAGAGCAAACCAGAACAGATTCGTCAGTCCTACACCCTCATGCTCACCTTCACCAGGCTGCTGCAGCTCCGGGTCACAACAGTGCCAGCCCCTATGACCCTGGGTCAGCTCTGCAGGAGGGCAAAGGAGAGCCCAACTGTTTCCTCTTTGTGGAGAGAAGCATACAACCTCTCAAGAAAACTACTGAAGGGCTGGTGATGTGGCTCAATTAGGAGTACTTGCCTGCCATGCATGAGGCCCTGGGTCTGATCCCCAGCACTGCATGGTGGCAAATGCCTATAATCTTAATAATTGGAAGGTAGAAGCAGGAGGATCAGAAGTTAAAGTCATCCTTGGCTACATAGGGAGTTATGTCCAGCCTGGGCTACATGAGATGCTGTTTCAAAATGCAAACCAAAAAACACCATGCCAAGTTCCTAAGGAACCGAGAGGCTAGGCAAGGCTCTGGGTTTTAGTCATAGTGTGGCAGACAGGCCTGCCAGAGCCCTGTTTGGTATGATACACTCACTTTAGTACCTGGCAAACAGCATCACAGAGCACTGGACCTTCTTGGCTCAGGCAAGAGACACGATGAGAGAAGAAAGGAGGCACCTGTGTGACTGCGGGGACCATCAGGGCAGGTACCTGTGGTGGCAAGAGCCTACACAGTCCCCATCAGAGCACAGCACGCTCTGTTCTGACCCCAGGCTGCGGCCACAAGAGGACTAGCCAAGGATAAGAATCAGAGCAGAGGTGACTGATGGCCCACTGCGTCTCAAAGCCCTGAGGACACCGACAACCCCTCCAGAGAGTTCCAGAAGGTCAGGCATGTCAGCCAGCATGGAAAACCAAACATGTGAAAGAACATAGCACAAAGGTAGTGTCCTCACCTCCATGGCAGTTAGGAAAGATGAGGATGGGTGTGCTGAAGAACCCAGGGGTTGAGTGTGGTGAGGGATATACATGTATGTGTGGGTGTGCGTGAGTGCATATGTACACTCATGCTGGAGAAAGAGAATGCAGTCTTCCCTTCCACCGAAGACAGAAACAGTCACACAGCTAAAAAGCAGGTGTCTTAGTCACTGTTCTACTGCTGTGAGGAGACACCATGACCAAGGCAACTCATAAACTAAAGTATGCAGTTGGGGGCCTGCTTACAGCTTCAGAGGGTGAGTCCATGATCATCAAGGCAGGAAGTATGATGGCAGGCAGGCAGGCAGGCAGGCACTAGAGATGCTGAGAGCTTACATCTGATCGGACACAGGAAGGCAGACACCTTGGGCCTGGTGTGGTCTTTGAACTTCAAAGCCTACCCCAGTGACACACCTCCTCTAGCAAGGCCACTTCCTAATCTTTCTCAAACGGTTCCACTAACTGGGGACCCAAGTATTCAACATATGCACCTATGAGGGCTGTTCTCACTCAGACGGCCACAGCGGGCGAGGCATAGCAGTGCCTGAGTGCTACGGCAAGGGAACTGAGGCAACCTGTTACCACATTGACTCTCAAACAAAATAACCTACACTTGAGTGTGAATGTGCCAGAAGGAAATACAGTCAAGTTCTCTCACAGCCTGGAAAGCAAACGTGCTCACACACAGGCCAGCAGGAGACATGCATGCTACCCTCACAGTGACTGAACATCACTGTGAATGGGCACTGACCATGATGCAGGAAAAAGGCTTCCTCGAGGGAGATGACAGGTGAGGATGACATCACCAGGGATGCCCAGGGCTATGTGGCCCTCTTCTCCAGCTCCCACCTTCGCAGATGGGCTCTCCCCTCTTTCCTAGCTATAATGCTATGGGGTAGGAGCAGAAAGGAGGATGTGGTCCAATGGAGCAGCGACTACCCCAATGCCCCTGGCATCTCCTGATCAGGAGCTAGAAGCAGCTTTTTGAACACTCCTTTGAGGATTCTGGACAGAACCATTTTCCTTTCTGAAAAGTGAATAAAATCCACTTAAGCAAAGATGGGATTTTCCGGCCTTGCAAAAATCACCACAGTACTAGAATGTCACACGCTAAGCTAGCACAACTTCAGCCCTCCAACCTTAGGCAGAGGTGCTGTTCCCAGCTCACCCAGCCTTGAAGATGAAGCAGTAGACAGAGAAGGTCATGGTCTAAGCTTCTCCTGATGCTCTGGCTGTGTCTGGGAGTCTATTCCTGTGTCTCCTGTGAGAGATCCCTGTGCACCATGGGTTGAGGGCATGGTTGACTCTTTCCTCTGTCTGGTCAGGTATCTGGACAATCCTTGGTCTTTGGTCTCTGCACATGCATGGACACTGACCAGAAGGGATAGTGTTTCAGGCTCACCGAAGTAAAGGGACCTTCCCTGTTTGACCATGGTCCAGGCTGGCAGCTCAGGCTTCCACATGAACCCCCCCTAACTTTACAAGGGAAGGGGTTGAGACTTGTCCTGCAGTGTGATGACTGCGACTCTGCCTGAGTCTCTGCTTCTAGGCCTGGAGGACTGGTGGCTAGCCAGAGGAGTCCCTGGGACTCATGGCCCCGCTGCAGCAGGCACTGGAGGTGCTGGCCCTGTTCAGACCCAAAGCTGATGTGCATCTAAGGACTGAATTATTCATGCCTTGCTAACTTCCAAACCATTCCAGTTTTACATTTTTAAATATTTAATAATTAGCCATCAAATATTTATGCAATTTTATTAGCAGCTGTGGAGGCCGGGCACTGCTGTGGCTGTGACAGGGATGTCTGTGCCCTGCTCCCTGTGGCTGCCTAGAGAGAGTGGCAGGAGATGTCTCAGAGCACTGACTTAGGGCCTGCTGGGTCACTATGGGCTCAACCCTCTGGGACACCACATGGAGGGAGGTGGCTATTAGCCCACCTCAACCCCAAACTTCAAGTAACCAACCAATGGAATGGCTGGCAGGTGGAGGTGATTTGCTATGCCAACTAGGATACTTTTGGGGTCCTCCTCTCCTGAAGCCACCCTGCAGAGTGACAGGTAGCACAGCTGGTCTAAGATGGGGGACAGTGGTTCCCAAAGTGGCTAGGCCACTACCACCCACTAATCAGGTCTCCTGCTGCCCTATGGAGATGGGGTTGCTTTAACTCTACTGATGCCACAGGCTCTGAGGTTTGGTCCCCACCACCAGCCTGTGTCCCCTGCTGGGCCGGAAATTGCATGGTTTACACCAGCCTCAGTGATGCTTGCTTGCCCTGGAATTATATGCAGATGAGCAGACTGTGTACACCCGCCTGGCTGCTGGCAGCCACCCCTGGGTAAGCTCTGAGCGCCTTTCAAACGGGGCATCTCTGTGTGATTAACTGCTCACTCCAGCAAGCAGCTTGTCACCTTGCACAAAAATGATTTGAAAAGACACTGGCAATTACAGCCCACCAGATTACAGGGTGGGAGAGTCCCGGGGTGACAAGCGGGCGCTGATATCATATTCGTTCTTGTAAGACTCCCTCCCCCATCCCAGGGACAGAGCAAGAGAGGCCCTGCAGCGTCAGGCTGCACAGTCCTGCGGCAGCACTCTCGGCAGTAGAGGATCAGCAGCCCCTGGTGCCTGCTGCTCCAGGTGGGAGGGACATTGCATTGGATGTGGAGGCAGACCAGAGGCCTGGAGGATCAATATTACCCAACCTGGGTCTCCAGGATCATGGCATCCCTGAGAGACACCCACAAACAACCTGGGTGCCAGGTGATGCTACTTCAGGTACCGCCCTGGGGTTTGAGCAGGGCTTCCATCAACAACTCGGGCCTTGGCTCAGAAAGACCCTGGCCACTGGCAAGCAGGGCTAAAGTCACATGGTCCTTCACGTCTCCCACTGCTGACTCCACCATAAGGTGACCATATGGCTCTACCTGTTGAGTCATCAGCCGGCCCTTCCTCCCCTACATGGACCCTTCCTACAGCAGGTCTCTCTGCCCTGTGGCACAAGCCTGAGGTGCCCAGCAGAGCCTCCTTCAGTGACAAGCAAGGGTCACACATATTGCTATATTACTTCTGGCTCAGGAAAATAAGGCTCAGGGGTTGGGGTCAAATTACACGCAGCACCATGTGGAGCTGGACCGTGGCTCTGGTGTCTGTGTTCCTCAATATGGAGCCTCCAGTTGGCTATAAGCACCACCCCACAGGCCTCCCTCCCCACCCCATCTGGCACATGGGGAGCTTCGCCTGGGTCCATCAATCCTTCCTCAGGACCCCAGAGGTAGGTGTGCCCTGAGTCCTAACAGATGAACCCTTACTTCCTCCTCTGTTATACACCTGCCAGTTACCACCTAAATGGAGAGCTCCCCTGCCAGCCACCAAAACTGCTGTAGGCTGTAGCCCCTTGTAGTCAACTCGCCATCCACCTTTGCAGCCTTTGTCCCAGGAAATGGAGTTCCCTTGGATTCCTGCAGATCCTCTGACAGGGGACTGTGCTCGGTGGCATGCTTCTAGAACAAGCCCCAACCCCTCCAAGCGCCTTCCTCTCCGGCCTCCCTTGAGCTTCTGTACCTCCGGTGGACATGTGTGCTACCGTGCTTTGAGGGTCCACTTCCTCCACTGTACAAGTCCCTGGAGACAGAGACTGGGCCTCCCTTGGGGAAAGCCTAGCACCCACAGTGCCGGGGCACAAAGTCACTGGGAGAGGCTCCGCAGCACTAAATGAGCTGACGGGCAGAAGAGGAGGTGGGCCCACACTCCCCTTAGACACTGGGGCTGGGTGGCCTGGAGCAACCTGCGACCCCACTTGAAGGTCTCTAGAAAACATAGCTGTAGAGGATTATATGGGGAACCAGGACGGGGAAGCCTTGGACACACAGGCCATTAGAAGGTAGAGAGGAAGGCTGGGAATGTGGCTTTGTTGGTATAGCATTTGCCTACCCTGTGTAAAGTTCTGGGTTTAAGCCCCATCATGGTATAAACCAGACATTTTAGTGCACACCTATAATCCCGGCACTTGGGAAGTAGAAGCAGAAAGATCAGAAGTTCAAGGCCAGCCTAGATTACATGTCTCAAAGTGGTGGCACACGCCTTTAATCCCAGCACTCGGGAGGCAGAGCCAGGCGGATCTCTGTGAGTTCGAGGCCAGCCTGGGCTACCAAGTGAGTTCCAGGAAAAGGCGCAAAGCTACACAGAGAATTCCCTGTCTCGAAAAACCAAAAAAAAAGAAACCAAAAAAACAAACCAAACACCCCCCCCACCCCCCGCGCTCAAAAAAAACCCAACCAACCAACCAACAAAACAAAGGAGGAGGAAAAGGGTAGAGCAAGGCCTGGCTGGCTGGCTGCAGGCCTCCTGCCTGTTACTCCACTGCTGGAAGGCACTGCAGGGTATAAGATGCATTGCAGAGGGCGAGGCGCTTTGCAGAGTGTGAGCTGCCGGCCAGTACTGCTCCAGGACCATCTTCCACCCACAGCCTCTGTTGGCAGCATGTGAGCCTCTTGGACAGGCCGCTGGACTACAAGCTTACCCAAGGGCAGCCAGCCCAAGGGCTGGGGTCCTGCCTTGGCTCTAAAGGTCAAGTTTCTCTTTAGAGGGGTCTGCACTGGAAAGTTTTGGTAGGGACATTAGTAATATATGAAAAGAAGGGAGAGTTGGGGGGGGGAGTGTCAAAGTCATGCCACAGTTAGGGTAACACAGAGGGCCAGACGGGAGCAGCCCCAAGGAAGCCACCCTGGGATGAGGGCCATTGTAGGCTCCAGCAACTCCTGTCCTGAGTGTGGTGACTCTGACATTCCTTGTGAGCATGTAGCAGGGCTATGCTCCCTGAACTGATGACCCCTCTCCACTGGATCTCAGCTGGGCAGTTCTAAGACAGGCAGAGGGCTTGGGGACCCAGAGAAAAACCATAGGCTATGGGTCAACTTTGGTGATGGAAGACTGAGCTCACAGCAGTCTGGAAAACAGAGCTCCAGCTGCCTGGCTGTTTTGAGTGACTGTCTTCTAAGCCCAATAACTGCCATCGTGGGAAATTCAGCTGTGACCCCTTCAAAAGGATCATCCCAGCTGGGTCTGTGGACTGTTTACATCCCACCACAGAGTGATGCGAGGGTCATGAGACAGACCCTCACCTGAGTACCCAGCTGCACCCTACCACCTGTTCTACGCAACTCTGCCTTAACTGGACTCAGGGAGGATCCAGAGCAGCTGTTCTCAACCCGCACATCAGATATTTGCATTACTCTTCACAATAGTAGCAAAATTACAGTTATGAAGAAGTGATGAAATAAATTCATGGTTGGGGGTCAACACAAAATGAGGAACTGTATTAAAGGGTCGCAGCATTGGGAAGACTGAGAACCACTGGGTTAGAGTGTATAGGCTGGGGAAGACAAGGGGAGGAAGAAATCCATCTATGCAGCTAAGCGGAAGCTCTTGTCCCTGCTGGGTAAGGTTTTCCAGTGCAGCCAGTTGGGGAATAAGCACCCGGGCCCCTGTAAGCAGCCCCTAACCTAGTCTCTGAAAGGATGCCCAATAAACTCCTGGGGGTCTCTGGAGTAAGCCTCGGTGAAACTGTGCCTCATTTTGTCATTGTGACCTCAGGAGAAGGGGCTGAATGTGCTTATGGCCTACTGGGAAGGACAACACGCTGGCAGGCAGAGCCCTTGGGCTGTGAGCCGACTCCCTGCACTGCTGCCTTCTACTGCAAGGGCCTCGGGCGGGCCTGAAACAAAGGCTCTGCATGCTGGAACAGAGCATGTGGCTCCTGTGCTGCTGCTGAGCTGACGAGGCTGGGGAGGCACAGACAGGGCTGCCTGGCATACCTCACCTGTCCCTGCTCCAAGAGGCTGGACAGTGGGCAGGGAGTTGCTTCTGACGAATGTATCATGGAGTTGGGGAGACAGACAGTTGCCTGGGGACCTGGTTTCAAATCCCCAGCACTCATGTAAAAAGTCAGGTGTGGCCACACACCGACAACCCCAAAGCTGTGAGGGGTGGAGACAGGAGGAATGCTGGGGCTTGCTGCTTGCCAGCCTGGCTCCAGGTCCTTGAGAGATTCTGCATCAAAGGATTAAGATGGAGCATAATAGAGGAGGAGATGGGACATCCTCTTCTAGTGTCTACATTCATATGTACACGTACATGGATACGTGCGCGCGCGGTGCGCGCGCGCGCGCGCACACACACACACACACACACACACACACACACACACACACGGCCTATTCATGCCCTCTAGCAGAGCTACAGCTTTCAAACAAAGGTTTCACACACACAGATACCCAGAAACCAATAGGCATGACCCCAACACGTGTGTACACAACCCCTCCATTTCCCCGCCTGCCAAACACACTTGAAGCAGAGATCACATCACAAAGCAAGAGAACACAGCTGTTTCAACACGAACTTCAAGAAACTTCCTTCCACAGCCATGCAAGGCAGGCTGTCTGCCAAGAGAAGACTGGGGCTGAGGCAGTGGCCTGCCGTCCTCTGGACAGCTCTGATGGAGCCAGAGGCAGTGAGGACTAGTCACATCAGAGTCACGGCTACACGAGGCTGAGAGCTGGCAATCCGTTCTGCACGCTGACACTGGGTGTACAGAAACCATAATTCCCTGGAAGGCGAGCTCCCTTTGGGGGTGGGTGGTGTTCAGAGCTCATCTTTTATTGACCGAGTCATTCTTGAGTCAATCTGTCTGCTCTTGGCGAGACAAGAGTTTTAAGTCTCCTTTGTCCCACTCCCTGAGATGTAGCAGTGTATTAAAAACCTGCTAATGCATGTGATGGCCTCGGACTTGATACGGAACCAATTCTTCAGAGAGCAGATTAAGGGAAAGGCTACAAAACCAACTCAGCGGCTGGAGCAGCTCAGAGGTTTTGGAAGGACGCTAGGGTCGGGCAGCACCTGAGACCTGAGACCTTGCACACACTGTGTGGTAAGGACCCAGGCAGAGCCGAGGAAGGCCACGGTTAGGCCAGAGAGGACCCCACGTCTGAAGAGAGGAGCTGGGGATTCCGGTCCTCCTGTCACACACTGGCCGGAAGAGGGGACAGGGACTGGGTAGGCTGGAAATCAGGTTTCAAAGAGAGGCAGCAAAGGCGGTCCTTGCACTCCCCATGGCCCCGAGTCCAGGGGGGCTGGTAGCCTTGGCCTGCGATGGCATGAATGTTGTAACATGTTGATGACTAAACACAGCCAGAGCTGGGGCAGAGTCCAGGTTGTCTGGATTCTAGTAGATGGAGCAGGCTGACTCTGTGAGTGTTTGTATGTGTGTGTATGTGTGTGTGTGTGCATGCCTGTGTATGAACAGACATGTGTATGTGTGCACACACATGAATGCATATGTGCATGCCCTGCACATGCATGTGTGTATAAATATGAACATGTATGCGTAGGTCAAGGACAACCTTGGGCGCTATTCCTTTTGATCTGAGATAGATTCCTGAGGCTCACAAGATACAAAGAGTCAACTGACTCGTGAAATATATCCTATGACTTCCACATGTGCCACCCCCACACACAGATGCATACAAAATAAAGAAATAAAAATATAAGTCATAATGTTTAAAAAAAAGTGAGTGTCTCATGGCTTGGGGACACCAAGTAGGGTAAGCTGCCTGGTCAAGGAGCCCCAGGGATCCACGTGTCTCCATCTCCTCAATACTGGGGTCTTAAGCTCATGGTACATGCTCAGATTTTTAAATGTGGTTCTGAGGACTGACCTCCTGCTGCTGGCAATGTGAGAGTTTACCAGCTAAACTATCTCCCCAGCCTCCCAGTGACCTTGATCCCACCCTTTGGAACACTGCCCAAGGCTCCCTCAAGTCTTTCCAGTTCTCAGTATTTTAACAAGAACCACCTGTCCCTTTATAGAGACAACACACAGGGCACCGTCAGAGTGGACATGGAGAGCACCTTCACAGTGGACATGGAGAGCACTGTCACAGTGGATATGGAGAACGGGAGAGCACTGTCACAGTGGATATGGAGAGCAATGTCACGAGGACATGGAGAGCACTGTCACAGTAGATATGGAGAACACTGTCACAGTGGACATGGAGCGCACCGTCAGAGTGGACATGAAGAGCACCATCACCGTGGATATGGAGAGCACCGTCACAGTGGACACGGAGAGCATTGTCACAGTGGACACGGGGAGCACTGTCACAGTGGGCATGGGGAGCACCGTCACAGTGGACATGGAGAGCACCGGACATGGAGAGCACTGTCACAGTGGACACGGGGAGCACTATCACAGTAGACATGGAGAGCACCGTCACAGTGGACATGGAGAGCACTGTCACAGTGGACATGGAGAGCACTGTCACCGTGGATATGGAAAGCAGGAGCCCCATGCCCTGGGTGTACGGCTAGGGCTGAGATCTGTGTTACATGGTCTCCTCCATGCCATCTCCTTACACCACAGCTGAGGGTCTCTTTTTTTTTTTAGGAGGCGGAGCATCAAGTGCTGGGTGGAGTAGTATCTGGTGGGAGACATCGCATGGCAGCACGGTGTTCCGACTGTTGTGGATATTCCTCGCTACTGTTAGCTGAATTTGTAGTGTGAGCCGGAAAAAAGAGAAGAGCAGGGAGATTTGGAAACTGAAGCTTGACCAGAAAGCGCAGGCTACAATGGGCTGAGGAGGTGACAGACATGACCCTGGGCATCATGAAATCAGATGGGCTGTGGGGCTCCTCAGGAGGTGCTCAGAGATCTATGTCCCCCGTAGAGGGGACAGCGCAATGGCTCACCCCTCCCCAAGGCTGTGCAAGCAGTAAACAGTTGCCGGGGAAGGAGACTCTTCCGTGGAGCTGCCTGAGCTGTGCTGGGAGCTCCAGGGTCACAGCTTGCAAGAGTCATCAGCACACTAGGGTGGGCTGTGATACAGCTGTTGGGGTCACTCACGCTTCTGTCTACAACTCGTCACCCATTGTAAGTCTGCACCCACATTCCTGTAGGGAACCCCAATAGACTCACTGGTTTACCAAGCTGGACTTGGATGGAAGTATCGCTTTGGTCTGTTATTGCTACCTGAATGTGGGGTGAATAAAAAGTCAATACACCTGTTTTCAAAGAAGCCAGAAGGAGAGAGGCGCCTGACTCAGAAAAGCACATGTAAGGGCAGGCAATCCTCCAGAAGAGGTCCAGAGGACCCATGGCGTCTGCTTCAAGTGTGACAAGGGATGGGTCGCCAGTACGGGGTGGAACTGTGGAGAGCTAGCTAAATACATTCTTCAAGACAGAGTGATCCTGGACTAGAACCCACATCATGAGTTGATCTTCAGGGCCAGAGGAATGCAGTTTTATTATTGTTGTTGTCGCTGTTGTTATAACTCAGGCTGGCCTCCACCTCACTAGGCAGCCAAGGGTAAACTAAAAACCCCTGCTGCTCCTGCCTCCACCTCCAGAGTGCTGGGACTGGAGAAGGCAAGTGTGCTGGTTAGATTTTTGTTCACATGATACAAGCTAGGGTCGTCTGAGAAGAGGGAAACTCGGTTAAGAGCATGCCCCCAGGAGATGGACTGCAGGCAAGCCTGTGAGGCACCTTCTCCATGAAGGACTGATGTGTGAAGGCCCAGGCCACTGCTGTGCGGTGTCACCCCTGGGCGTGTGGACTTGGGTTCTCTAAGAAAGTGGGCTGAGCAAGCCACAGGGGAAAGGCTAGTAAGCAGCATTCCTTCACAGCCTCTGCTACAGCTCCTGTCTTGAGTCCCGGACTGACTTACCTGGGGCTGTGATTGGGATGGGGGAACAATTAACCCTTTGCTTCCCAAGTTGCTTTGGTCATGGTGTTTATCACAGCAACAAAAAGCGACCTATCGTGGTGGGATGACTGAGGACCAAAGGGGACAGACGAAGCTGGAGTCCATCGTTCCAACACTAACAGGGTGAGGCCCGGGGTCTAAAACTGAGCCCTTCTGGGAAAATCACAGGCAACCATACTGCTGGGGTGATCGGAGTCCCCAGGACAAAGCGCCTGCCATGGAAGGAAGAACTGATAAATTACACTTCATCAAAATTAAAAACGCTGCGTATCAGACGAAAGCATTAAGAAAATGATTAGAAGACAAACAATCCAATTAAAAACTGGGCACCAATGTAAGAGGCGTCTCGGCGAGGAAGATGTATGAATGGCTGATGAGCTGCTGGAATGAGCTCCGAATCATTAGTCATTAGGGAAATGCAACCACAGAGGATGCTGTCGTCAGAAGCCAGGAAAGACGGATGGCGGGGAGGATGGTGGGCACACACAGGGACCCTCAGAAGGGGATGTCAACTGGTACGAGCACTTTGGAAAATGATTAGGTCATTCCTCACAAAGGTGATAGATGTACCAGGTAATCCATAAATCCCCTTCTACACATAAGACTATCTCCAATGTCCACAGCAGCATGACCCACAGCGGCCCAAAGGGGACACAACCCACTGTCCACCATCAATGACTTGATCCCTGACACATGGGCCATCCACACAGTAGAATATTACTCAGTCATATAAATGGATATGAATCTATGGTACGACATGGCTGAATCACCAAAGTATTATACTCAGCAACAGAAGCCGGAACAAAGGCCTGTGTAGTGTAAGGTTCCATTTAGACAAATGATCTGAAAAGAGAAATCAAGAGAGGAAAGATCAGTGATTGCCTGGGGCTGTGAGTGGGAGCACGGGCGACTGCAAGGGCACTGGGGACCCATCAGGGTGACGGGAACATTCTAAAGCCAGGCTGTCGTGGAGGCAGAGCAGCGCTGTAAGATCACTAAATCACTGAGTTAATTATACCCCGAGACAGCTGCGGATGGAGGGGTGCTGCTGCTGAGCGTGGGGAGACGTGAAGCGGAGACAGCCCCGGGACAGGCTCCTGGGAGAGCGAGGTGACCTTCTCATAACCTCAGGACCCCAGAGCAGCCCCATGTCAGATGGACCCCAAACCACAACCTCTGTGTTTCCATGACACAGAACATGGAGCATGGGCCACAAGGAATGCAGACTAACTACTGAAGTCGGCCTTGTGACAGCCCTGGCAAGCAGGTGAGCACGCCACCCTCTCTCCAAACAAGAAATTAAGTGCAGATGGTAGCTGCCAAGCTAGACCTAGGTGACTTCCCACGGGGACCCCAGGCTGGAGGGCCCTGCCCTCACTTGACTATGAGCACTCGCTGTGCCAACACCACCTGGCTTGGCCTGGCCTAGCCTGGCACTGCAGGTCTGAGGTGGGGAGGTCAGGGCTGCCGAGCGTACCCCGGCTGGGGTTCCTGGGCGCCCGCGTCTTTGATGTGTCAGGCGCGAAGGCGTTCCCACTTCAATTACGGGCTGAATGAAACTGGAGAGAAATCCCTAATTGGGCACTTGGCTTCAGCTACCCAGCAAAGTTTACAGACATGCCAGGAAGGAGAGGAAACAAGGCATTCAGTTGAGCAGCTCAACGTGACTGGGGAACACGGCAGTTACTCAGCCTCGGCAGACCCATGTTCGGTCACAGGGACCTTCAGCCAAGGGGGACTCAGGACAGGACTCAAGGGCTAGGGATGTGGCTCAGAGTGAAGCACTTGTCCGGCATGTGTGAGCCTGGGGTTTGCTCCCTGGCATCTCCAAAACAGAACATGAAACCAGAACAAGACCAAAGCTGCACAAGGTTCTACCTCCAAGGTGCCTGGAGCCCAGAGAAGGGCAGGGGTGACAGTGAATCAGCAAGAGGGGAGGAGGTGACCAGAGGGGAGGGCACATCATTGGAACAGGCCTGGGGGGCATGGCCAGCAGGCTGGTATTAAGCTTGGATGGAGGACTGTGGCCAGAGGCAAGGAACACCCTGGCTCTGGACGGAGAGTCAGTGGATGGGAGCCAGGTGGTGCCCGGAGTGGAAGCAGGCACAAGGGAGTTCCCGCCATACTAATGGGGGTCTCAAGGCAGGTATGGGCCTGGACTACACTTTAGAGACCTCAAAGAGAGCTAGGCTATGCTGGGAACATTGGCACTGCCCAGGGCAGCTCTCCACCACAAGGCACAGTCTCTGGAGCAGCTGAGAGACAGGCTGGGAATGAGGACTCTCAGGAGGACCACGGCCTTAAGGTATCTCACCCTATACCCCTGTTCTAGGCCTCACTCATTCTACTCTGCAGCCAGGGCTGTGCTCACTAGATGGACAGCTTTCAGCTTTCCTGACCTAGGACAAGAAGCTCAGGGTTCTATGCCATGTTTCCCATGGGAGTTCCAGTCCAGGCCTAGGCCTGCAGTCAGCTCCCAGCTGTGGAGAATCTCTTTTGAAACCATTCCCGTGGCCCAGCTCAGGGTCTGTCTTCCACACTGGCACCTGAGCTTTGAAGGCCTGAGGCAGAGTGGGAGAACCTCTCCCAGCCTAAAGTCAGCAATTAAATCTCATGATTCTTAAACAACAACAACAAAAACAACCATGTATGTGATATGTATGTATGACATGCAAAATGTGTGTGTGATATGCATATGTATGATATGTGTGAGCATGATATGTGAGCATGTGCTTGTGTGCATACACACATGTCATAATGCACTTATGAAGGTCAGAGGACCATCTCCGTGCCAGTCCTCACCTTCCTCCAGTCTGAGGGAGGGTCTCCGCCCACCCATGAGTACCAGGCTAGCTGGCCTGTGAACTTCCCAAGAGTCTCTGCCTCAGTTCCCATCTTGCTGTAGGAACACACCGTGGGGAGACAATATCTATGACGTTGCCCAGGCTGGCCTTCAACTTCTCCTCGGCCTCCCAAATAGCTATGGTGACAGCCTGCACCAACAGGCCTGGCTCAGGCTTCGAAGGTCCCTTAGTGAGTTGATAAATAGTCCTATTTTCTTCTGGGCTGTTCTGGTTGATTCCTTCTGTTTGAAGCTGCAGATCCTCCATAATCTCTTCGCTGTGTGGCTCAGAGTCAAGGTCTAAATCTGTCTTTGTCCAGATCACCGGAGAGTTGTCCTGGTGGCATCTGTCAGATGGTCCCCACAGACTTATGCTCACCATTCATTACATGTGTATTAACTTACACAAAAGAAACTCTGGCTTAGTAATTTCTGTGTGTCTCTTTATTTCATTTGTCTACTTTCAGTAATTATGACTTTTTTCTTTTTCTCTTTCTCTTCTTCTCTTTTATTTGATAAAGATGTCACTCTGTGGCTCCAGGTGTCTGAAACTTGGGACTCTGAGTGCTGGAATTACAGGTGTGAACCACAGCCAACCCAGTAATCACTTTCAATACAAGTATAGACCGTGCAATGCTTTGTTTTTTACTTAAGGACATTCTGAGCAGTTGATATTTGTCCCAGTTTCATGTCGGTGGATGTGATAAAGTCCCTTGGCAGGGACGTGACTACGGAAAGACAGGTGTGCCCAGCCTCTGGCCACCGCATCCCTGTGGACTTTATGATGCTAAAAATGCTGCTCACTGGGCCTGCTCCTATGGCTGTAGTCTTGGTGGTCTATTTTCCTGGCTTCTTGCAAGCTCTTTGTGTTGACAGCATAGGAGGAGATATGAGGCCTTTTCAGGTTCTGTGCAGAATGTTGGTTTCTGGGGTTCCACAGCAGCTACAGCACCTTCCAGAAGGTCAACTTTGGAGTCTTGCCATGCTTCTTGGGTCTCCTGACACCAGGTTTGTGGCCACTGTGTGCCCTGGGCAGTAGCCAAGCTACAGCCCTGCTCTAGAGCCCTCAGTGGCTGGCTATCTAGGGTTCCTGCCCCAGGTCTCCTTGAAATCTTCAGGAAGCTGATCTTGTTCACTGTGTCCACAGTGGACTCACTCCACTTGAACAAGTACGTGTTGTGTGCATTATTAAATACAGCCACAAGCATCTCAAATCTATTTCTGTTCACTCTCCCTAAATGCAATCGGTCCATAGCACAAGTCTAACAGAACATGCACCCAGTTGCATGGTTGAACAGTGGGGCTACACGGAGGGCCTGGCAGGGTACCCTGGGTGGCCTCAGCCTCCTCCTTGGGGGTTAGCAGGCAGCTGGTGCCATGCTTTCCCCAGGTTCAAGGTAGATGACAGCACTGTGCTCGCATTCTCCACCTCCCCCCACAAGGATTGGCGTGCAGCATCACCAGGGTAACCTCAAGGGAGCACAAGGAGCGAATACCACAGTGAGAAACTACTCAGTGGGCAATTAAATCCTGAGGTGCTCAGCCAGGTGCAGGAAGCTGGAAACGTGCTGGAGACATGCTGGAGACACAGGAAGGGACAGACCAAGCTGTAGGCACTGAGCAGGACTCACATTGGTGAGGCAACTGCTGGGAGTCTTGACTGGGCCTGTCCTACACAGCTGTGCCATAGAGGCCTGTATAGCCCACACTGTTACATGTATAGCACGTGAACCCGGGAAAAACAAAAGAGCTGAGTGTCTCCTGCGAATGTGCATTTCTTTGACTAATGAGAAGGGAGAGAGCTCTGCTTCCTCTTGTCAGAATTGTCACCTGATAACTACATCCCTTATGGTGTTTGTGTCGGAGCGTAACTTTAAGGGTCATTTTTAAGAAGAGATGATGTTGTTTAGAAAGGTTAAACTTAAGGCTCATCTATTTCATTACTTTTAATTAAGAAGTCCTTCCAGCCCCCAAGTACCGGGGCTCAACCCAGGACCCTCAACCATGGCTAGACAGACACTCTACTACTGAGCCACACCCCAGCCCCTCACTGGGGGATTCTCGGCAGGGGCTCTACCACTGAGCCACACCCCAGCCCCTCACTGGGGGATTCTAGGCAGGTGCTCTACCACTGAGCCACACCCAAGCCCCTCACTGGGGGATTCTAGGCAGGTGCTCTACCACTGAGCCATACCCCAGCCCATCACTGGGGGATTCTAGGCAGGTGCTCTACCACTGAGCCACATCCCAGCCCCTCACTGGGGGATTCTAGGCAGGAGCTCCACCACTGAGTCACACCCCAGCCCCTCACTGGGGAATTCTAGACAGGTGCTCTACCACTGAGCCACATCCCAGCCCATCGCTGGAGGATTCTAGAAAGGCACCTCTACTAGTCTCTGGGAGCTTAACTCTTGCTGCTATGGACATTCCTAACAACAGGGTGGCCATGTTTAAATAAAACTTTATTTACAGTATCAAGCTCTGAATTTCATGGTTTCTACAGCATGCCAAGGACTGTTGGGGCTTGTTGAAAACTAATACATTTATTTTTAGAACAGTGTCAAGTTTTGTTTCGTTTTGAAATTTTTTAAAATATGGTCCTCCCATGTCTCTGTTCCTGCCACACAGCCCATATACAGTAATGATACTTTGCTGTTCTACATGGGAAAGGGGGGGGCACTGCATCGGGGATGTACCTGCTCAGGCAGCATCATTCCATAGACCCGCAACACTAGTTCAGAGGCTCGGAGCAAACAGCTGACATCTCCCCACAACAGGACACCTGAGACAAAGCCCCCACAGCTCCTTTCTCATTTAAGCTACTCGCCCTTGCACCCCTAGTTACTTCTGAACAGGTTGAGGCCTGGGAGGTGCAGCCCTCCCCAAGAGAACAGGGATCGTGAGTAGCCTGGATCAAGCAATGCTGCCAAGATGGCTTCAGTTCTTAGAGCACTGGGGCATCCCTGACCCTCCTTTGCCACCCTAGCTGACCTAGGTTCCAGAGTCAGGGCCACTGGTGTGGGGAATACATGAATCAAGGCTGGAACAGTAGCGGCCCTGAAGTCACATGGTCCAAGCAGAGTGTAGCTCACGGTGTCTCTGGCCCAAGTGTCAAGTTCCAAGTGCTAAGCGTCAACCCCAGTCAGACTTCATGGCGCATGCTTTTAATCCCAGTACTCAGTTGGCTAAAACAGGAGAATGGAGAGTTCGAGGCCAACTTGAGCTACAGAGGAAGAATCTGAGTTAATCTACGTCCCACCCCAAAGCCCCAAACTAGGCCCTGGAGAGTCCCCTCATTTCTAGGGCAGAAAGGCTGAGGGTAAAGGAGAACACCACATAAGCCAGCTCTCTTTCTCTCCTCCCCAGAGACACATCTGGGATCCGCTGTGCCCAGTCAAGCAGTGATAAATTTGATCACCTCCAATGTGTCACTCTGACAAGATGAGATTGTTTTAATTTTAATGCATGCCTAATTAAACTGCATTAACCAGCTCGCTGGCAGGGGCCACAGACAGCAGGGGGCCACACACGGAGCATCGGGAGGCTCCCTGGGTCAGCCTTCTTCAGGAGGAGCCAGAAAACCCCTGAACTGTCTCCCTAAACAGCCCAGCTGGACTCTGGGCCACTGGGAGCCAATGACAGGCAGGTGCATCTGTTGTGGAGTCTCCTCCATCTGGCTGCCAATGCTGACGTGGAAAGTCCAGTAGTGTAACGCCTAGAGCCCGTAAGCTCAGGGTTACTAGGGCTGGTTTCTGCTCTACAAGAGAGCGAGTGGTCTGAGACCCAAGAGGACTAGGCTGGAGACCGGGTTGCTAACACTTTGACATGTCTGCAGGCTCTGGTGTGCAGAACAGCAGACACCCAGGACTTAAGAAGGTCAACATTGAGTTCCTTCACTCTGGAAACCTAACATGGGAGAAGGGTGGAGGTGATGGAGCGGGCAGTGAGGATACACACCACACACACACACACACACACACACCCCTGTGACACTGCTCATGGGAAGAGCAACAGCGTAAGCCAACATGGTCTTCTAAGCTCCTGAGAGGCACAGGGTCCTGACCCATAACATCTGCCATTCACGGCTGACCCCTACAGCGACACAGGGACCACAAGACTCACAAAGGACATTGACACAATGGAGGCCTGTCAAATCAGAGCAGCTAAGGCAGGCAGGGGTCCCTACGCCAGGCAACAGTGACAAGCCATATGGAGGACCTACTCTACGCCAGGCTCTCTGTGTGGAGCCCAAGGTACTGGTTGCTTCTCAGAGCCCCTCAGACCGACAGAGACATAAGGGAGGCGGCATTAACCATCCCCGCTCAGACTTTGGGTCCTCAGGGCACCAGCCCCTCCCCCCCATGCCTGCCTTTAACCACTCCAGGCCCTAGGTCCTGTGCTGTCTTTAGGAGCCCTCCGTGAAGGCCCAGGGCAGATGCAGCAGGCAGAAGGGAGACAGAACAGGAATGCAGGAGTGAAGAGACCAGAAGGATCCGCCTCTGCCACTCCACACTGATCCATGCTGCAGGAAGGCCTCTGATGACGGTTCCACCCTCCCTGGCTCAAGGACTCTTACTGGAAATGCCAAGTGTCTCCTCGGCAGGACAGATGACAGACACACAGAAGGAAACAGGAGTGCTTCACAGGATGAAAAGCGGTCGGGAACCACAAGCAAGACTCAAACCCCAAGACAACAGAGGCCTACAGCACAGCAAGGGGGCCCGAAATGCCCCTAAGGGCAAGGTGACAGGAGTGGTCTCAGGACAGGCAGGGCTGCTGCAGGACCTGCTCCAGCAAACCTTTGTCCCAGTTCCCTCCCCACCCAGAACAGTGCACCCCCCCCCCCACTTGGACACACAAGTTTGCATAGCTGCAGAACAAAGTGGCTGGGGCAGGTTCTCACGGCTGCCATGCTTACTTACCACGGCTCAGTGACTGATGTCAGTGGCCACTACGATGCGTCAGGGGTGACAGGTACATGTTCTGATGGTTGTTATCCTGATTTACAGACTGGAGAGGATGGTCAGAGGCATGGGCTGTGTTAGCCTTGCTCTTCCCTGGAATCTTGGGCCTGGCTGCAAAGGGCCCAGGGCTCTGTGACATGTGCTTAGGCCAGTGAACGATGGCCCTGTTTTCTTGGAGGATTGGATTTACTCATGATTAATGGGCCACATATAAACTGATAAATGGTATTAATTTGTTTTGGGGGGTCTGAGAAGATCTTAGCTGCTTGCAAACTTGGATGACTAACCCTGTTTGTGAAGCCTGCACGGAAGTACCTCTCAGCTGGCTGCAAGGGCCAGTGGGCTCTGTCCATCCACTCAGCCCGGATGCCCTATGTGTATACCTCTCTGGAGACCAGAGGGCTGGGTGAGGGGACCTACCTGCCACCTCCTTGGATGAGGGCAAGCTGGAGGCAGCCTCCAGATCAGCAGGGATGGGGCCCCCTCTCTCCAGAGCATGCACGAGTCCCCGTAGCCGCTCACACTCCCCCTGCAACCGGTCATGGTCCTCACGCTGGCGCTGCCTGGCCATGCTGGCCGGGTTCAGGCTCATGTGGAGCACTTTGGTTCGACTCTGATTGTAGTCACCCTAGGGGAGCGAACACAGCACAGGGTCACTGGGTGTGGACGAGGAGTTCAATAACAGAGCATGAGCAAGGGGGATCCTGGAAGCCCAGGAGCCTTTGGTGAAACACAAGGTGTGATGTGGCCGCTGCTGTGACAACCACCTCGGCACCCTTGTACAGTGTGTGCAGGTGAGTCCCTTACCAATCTGGGTTCTGAGCTCTTAGAGTACAGAGGCCACTCGGCCGGACAAGTGACTGAACTGGCAGAGATTAGAAGCAAAGCGGTCTTCTTCTGCTAGAACCATCACAGGTGCTCCAGCACACCAATCCCTGCTCAGGCCATCCAAATACCAAATTCAATGCCAAGAACCAGAAGGAGTGAGAGGCACAGGCATGGAACACAGCTACACAGTAGGCTGAGAAAGGAGAATTCCAAGTATTAGGCCAGTTAAGACCACAGAGTGAGTACAAGGGTAGCTTGGGCTACTTGGTGAGAGCCTGTCTCAAAGGAAAAAGATTCAGTAGTACAACACTTAGGAAGAACCCAACAGTGAGTTGTTGGGGGCATGGCTCAATGGTAGAGCACCTGCCTAGAATCCCCCAGTGAGAAGCTGGGGGTGTGGCTCAGTGGTAGAGCACCTGCCTAGAATCCCCCAGTGAGAAGCTGGGGGTGTGGCTCAGTGGTAGGGCACCTGCCTAGAATCCCCCAGTGAGGGGCTGGAGCGTGGTTCAGTGGTAGAGCACCTGCCTAGCATGTATAACCTGGTTCTATTCATAGTCACCTCCTGCCCCCTGAATCCTGATGCAAAAGGCTGAGTGACCAGGCTCACAATGCCCATCCTGCAGCCCTGTGAGGCCTGTCATCTATCCCTCTTTGCAAGAAGTCTGTGAGAGGGAGGCCCAGAATTGAACAAACAAGAGAAGAGCACCTTTGTTCTCTAGAATGGCTTTAGATTTAGAGAAACTGTGACTGCAGGAAGGAGAGTTCCCAGAGACCTCACTCTGGTGCCCACAGCTAACAGTGCCCATGAGTGGCACCACCTGTCATTGCTCCCCCAGCCAGGGACAACCCCAGGAGAGCAATGCGGCTGAGTCTAGTAGCTGTCCCAACATGTTCCAAAAGCAGTGACTGAGGCTGAGGGGCCCTGGAGAGAGGGTGGGCAGGCTGCCTCCATGATCTCGACCTCTCACTACACACAGACGCCAACTCTAGGGAAGGCAATCAAGATACAAAAGGCAAGATTAAGTGTTTTATATTCATTTATGAGAGCTTTGCCTATCTGTCTGTCTGTATGTGTACTACAGGAGCACCTGGTACTCACGGGGTCAGGAGAGGGCGTTGGAGCCTCTGGAACTGGAGGGACGACAGTTGGAAACCACCATATGGGTGCTCTTCAGCCATCTCTCCAGCCCCCAAAGACAGGGACGGAAAGTGAGTGCGAGGGAAGATGGCCGTCCTGACGGCACACCGAGGATGCACTGACATGGCAGAAATGAACGGAAGCTGCTGCAGCAGCAGCATTCAGGAAGCTGCGGCAGGGGAATTCTGAGTTTGAGAATCATGAGTTCATCTGGGATACACAGTGAGACCATGCTTCAAAAAGGCAAAGGAAAAACAGGACTGTGGGTGGGGCACATTATGCTTGAAAGTACCCTGGGCCCCTGCAGAGGCCCAAATTACTCAGGGTCAGAGACTCAGAGCTTGCTTTACCCAGCAGGGTTGCATAAGGGGATGATTTGACCACGGGCATGTTTAGCAACTGTTTGGAAGGGTCTGCACTTGGCTGTACCTAGCAAGGAGGAGGTCTTTTGCCTAGACTCTTGGCATTGTTTTGTTTGTTTGTTTTTTGTTTTGTTTTGTTTTTTTTTTTTTTTGAGACAGGGTTTCTCTGTGTAGCTTTACACTTTTCCTAGAACTCACTCTGTAGCCCAGGCTGGCCTCAAACTCAGAGATCCACCTGCCTCTGCCTTACGAGTGCTGGGATTAAAGGCATGCGCCACCACCACCTGGCTTGGCATTGTTATAAAAAGTCCTTTTGAATGAAGTTCTGGGCCGGTGGGTATTGGCCCAGGTCCTCCCGAAGCTATCCTGTGTTTCTGTCTTTCTTCTTGTCGGCTAGGCCTATCATTCTATCTATCATTTCTTTCTTTTTTTTTTTTTTTTTTAGATTTTATTTATTTATTATGTATACAGTGTTCTGCCTGCATGTATGCCTGCAGGCCAGATGAGGGCACCAGATCTCATTACAGATGGTTGTGAGCCACCATGTGGTTGCTGGGAATTGAACTCAGGACCTCTGGAAGAACAGTCAGTGCTCTTAACCTCTGAGCCATCTCTCCAGCCCCCTATCTATCATTTCTTATCCCTCTCTCCTCAAGAGTGCCCTGGAAAAAGTGGGGGAAGGTCCCCCACAGGCCCCGGGGAAGAGATGAACATCAGGGTGGAGCTGCTCTCGAAAGTTCATCCCCCTGGTCAGCTCACACCTAGACATCATTCACAACTCAAAAGTCATCAAGAAAATGTCAGCCACTGAAATGGCAAAAATGCATTAACAGGCGCTTCACAGGCAGAACCCAAAGGGCCAATGGGCACAGGACGGTATGTACATGAGCCATCAGGAAAGCCTACACTAGAGCCACTGCAGGTCACATGCCTAGCGTGAAGCAGGCATCCCATGCAGAAGGGCACTGAGCGGACAGGGCTGTGGGGACTGACTGTACGTGAAGGAACCCACACACCTCCTGAACTGTGGAGGGTAGGAGGCTGTCTGTTGCCTCCACTGAGCCCAAGACAGACATCTGTGTGGTCTGAGGGGACTCAGGAAGTCACACAAGGAGTCAGTTGTCTTCCCTCACCAACCTCTCTCCAGAAGCCCCTGCTTTCAGACATCTAACAGGGCTGCCAAAGGGCGTGGGGTGGAGGCGTGGAAGTCCCTTCTGGGGCTGGGTGGCAGAGAACTGGTATGTGATGAGCCCTACACTGCTGGGCCTGGGGTCCAATCCTCAGGGCCCAGGTGCCAGTGGCTGCTCAGTAAGGGACACTGATCTCCACATCCACATATACCACCATCCAGAGGTTAGAAGATGGTAGGATCTAAGGCTGTCTCAGTGTGGTCCTGCGCATGGCTTCAGCTGGTCTTGTGACATCTATGAGGTCGTCTTAATGTTGTGCTAGAAGCCTAATAGAGAAGGGTTTCCCGGCTTCTCTGGCCTCAGTTTCCCCTCCCATGATGCCTGCTGAGGAAGCAAGGAAAACAGCCCACCCATTCAGACCACTAGACACATGGGATAGACACTAGGAGACTCACTTTAGTGATGCAGCCTGTGCTCCATAAGCCTGGGCATCCCATGAGCTAAGTTGCCATAGGCCACTGCCCCTCTATATCACCAAAGGGCAGTATGGTCTATGCCTGGGGTACCTCACCCAGGTACCCAGATATGCTTCTGGGGGCAGCAGGGGCAGGGTGGGAAGGAAGGAGGGAGGGCAGAAGAAGAACAGCAAGATCTTTCACACAAGCAAACTGCCAGCCTTCAGTCTCCTAGGATGGGGGTGTCTGTGTTCAGTGGGGGTGAGGAGGGGGGAGCTGGGGAGCAGAAAGTGCCCAGAGCCACCCGCAGAGAGCAGTGGGGCTTGCGCACTTGGTTTCCCAGGCCACATCCTGAGTACACTCACCAGAGGGAGGGGAAGGAGGAGCCTACCAGCCAGAACTGGGGAGAGGGAGGGAGGGAGGGAGGGAGGGAGGGAGGGAGGGAGGAAGCGGGGGGGGGGGGGAGCAGGACTGGCAGACTCTTCAGAGCTTCCCTAAGAACCTTGTAAAGCCCTGGGGATGAAGAGGCTCCTGGAAGGCTGATTCCCCGGCTTTCAGGGTTGAAAGGACTGTTACTCGTGCGATTTCAACAGTCTGTTATTCCGTGCAATTTCACCAGTCGGGGAGATAACCAAGCATGCGAAATCCATCACCCACACCCGCTGTGACAGCCCTGGGGCTGGACAAGTACTCGGCTTTCCTTCCCAGGCCAAGCACTAGGAGCTGGGCAGGGAATCAGAGCCTAGCCTGACACTGCCTGTGGAGCCAGCCAGCTTCAGAGCTGCCCGCCTGTCCAGTGCCCACTGGGTAGCCCAGTGAGAAAGCAGCCACAGACTACAGGCATGGGAACTGGCAGGGAGGAGCAGCACGTGTGCCAAGGAAACCACGCTCACCCAAACAGAGATTTTCATGTGGCCTAAGATGGTCTTGATTTTTCCTTTTAAAGACTTTAAAAACCATAACTCAAACCTTAGTTTGTATGCTACACAGGCTGACAGGCTGGGGCTGGGGGAGCTCAAGCTGAGGGGAGGACTACCTGGGGCCTGGAACAGCTCCCATAGCCCCATACTGGGCATACAACACAGAAGACACCACACACCTCTGGGAAGAGTCAGGTGTGCTGGTGCATACTTTTATCGCAGCACTCAGGAGGCAGAGGCAGGGGGATCTCTAGGAGTTTGAAGCCAACCTGATCTACATAGTAAGTTCCATGAGAGTCAGCGCTACATTGTGTGTGTGTGTGTGTGTGTGTGTGTGTGTGTGTGTGTGTGTGTGTGTGTGTGAGAGAGAGAGAGAGAGAGAGAGAGAGAGAGAGAGAGAGAGAGAGAGAGAGAGAGAGAGATATCTCCTGGGTCTGTCCAGCCTGAGACCCTTCCTGCCATGGAGAGCCAGAACAAGCCACTACCTCACACTGTGGAGCATGAAGCCTGCAGTGATGCCTCAGTGCCTACTCAAAACAAGTACCCACTATGAACTGACAAGCGACAAGTGACAGCCCATCACCACCCCTGCCGTCCCCTCTCCACAGCACCTGCACCTTCTGACACACTGCATCATCTTAACACCTGTTTTATTAGCTGTCCCCTAGCAGAGGTCAGCTCCGTGAGGACAGGTCTGCCTTGTTCCTCCCCGTGCCTCTGGTACTGATGTGTCTGGTATGGCAGAGTCTACTGAATGAATGCTTAACAAATGGAACATTTCTCGGGCCAGAATGCATTTCACAGGCTTAGAAATCAGATCACCAACTGAAGCAGAAAGGGCCAAGAGGTCCAGAGAAACGACCCCGCCTCCCTTCAGTGACAATGCAACATCTCTGCTCCTGAGTAGACGTGGGGCCACTGCTGCAGGCAGAAGCAACCCCAATTTCAGAACTCTCTTCCCTACACGACCACCTGGAGACACAAGGGTTGCAGGTGAAGCAGCAGCCATCTGTAGACATCACAGAAATGGATGAGGCAGGGGCAGGGGCATCAGCTGGGTCTGCAGTCATGTGCACTCTCACTTGGCACCCAGCACCCACCTAGGCTTCTGTGCCCGTCATGTGGCAGGGCTAAGGGGAAGGGGTTTCAGATCTTGGTCTGAGAAGGGAAGTGAAGCGGCATAGGTGGAGGGTCACAAGGTGCAGGAGGGAAGCTGTGTGAGTCATCATTCATGTTAGGGTTGGCGTAGCCTCAAGACTACTGAGAGAGATGAGTGCTGCTACTGTCACCAGACACACCATGCACCTAGCCGCAGGGAGGGGCCAGCTAAGAGCTACCTAACAAAGACAGGAGGCTGGGTAAACCCTGAGGGGCTGTCACAGGCCGGAGAACCAGGTCGGTGTCATCTAAAATGTGCCAATCCACCTGCCCAGAGGGTATCACCAAACATGCCTGCTTCTGTGCCTGGGCATGTCTGAGCACTTGAGGGGCCAGGCAGCCATGTGCCCTCTACCTATGGCCAACACACAGAGACCACTCGGGAAGAGAAGAAGTACCCACAGCACCAGATCCTGTCTTGGAACTGGTTTGGCTCTGCTCCCTCCCCAGGGACAGCTGCTGCCTGTTGCAGACCCCGGGGCATCAGCACCAATGTGAAGAAGCACCATCCAGGGGGCCGGTGAGGCATGCGAGACGGGCAGATGGGAGCGAGTGAGGCACTTCGCTGAGTCTGCCGCAGGCTGACAGCTTTGAGGAAGAAAGGGGAGAATGGCTGTAATCTGCTGCTAAAATTTGTTGCCTTGTTTGATTCGCAGCTGAGGAAACTGTGGAGACACTGACAAGAATCTCAAAAGGAAAATTCTGGAACCTTCCTTTGATACCACGATGCAATCACTGACTACACAAAAACATCCTGCTTGCCGAGCGAGTGAGCTGACGTTTTTCTGCTAATGACCGTGGACACCCAGGAGCTGACAGAGGGTGAGGCGAGAAGGTGGCAACACCAGGGACACTCTGTGGCCCCTGGCCAGGTCCATGGCTAGTGGTCACTGGGAGGTCTGTGCAGAGGGTCCTCCAGGGTGTGGTGTGGACTTCCTGAAGGGCAAGTGGCTCTTCTCACTACCTGTCCACTCTGTGACCTTCTATTTGTTGTTCAAGTCCATGTAAGCTCAAGTGACCAGCCACTGCTCTCCACCCAGAGAGCCTTCAGCAGCCACATGGCTGGGTGGGCCAGGGTCTGGTGGATTCTGTTCATATAGTATGCTCTTCCCCTAATGTATGGCTGGCCTTCCACAGGACCTCTTAGCCACCAGGGCCTCAGTTTCCCTCTGTGTGGGGGAACATGGTGATTTGCTCTTTTTTGTATGTGGTATACATAGGTGTGTGCAAGCGTGCTACATACAGTTGGATGTGTAGGCCCATGCCACATGGAAGCTAGGGCTGGACACAGCAGCGGTGGGGCTCCTTTACTGCTCTTAGTCTTATTTCCTTGAAACAGTATCTTTTGTTGAATGAAAGCTCACACCATTTTAGCCAGTTAGTAAGTTATTGGGCTCCACTTGTCTCCACCCTCCAATGCTGAGGTTACAGGCATATGCTATGCCTGGCATTTTATATGGGTGCTGGGGATTTGAACTTGGGTCCTACCCACTGAACTATTTCCACTAGTACTAGTGGTCTTTAAGAACCTTTCTTCAGCTGGGTAGTGGTGGTGCACACCTTTAGTCCCGGCACTCGGGGGGTGGGGGGCAGAGGCAGGCAGAGCTCTGTGAGTTCGAGGCCAGCCTGTTCTACAGAGTGAGTTCCAACTGCTCTTGTAGAGGACCCACATT